>NW_007378988.1:22500-24874 GCF_000475195.1 Diaphorina citri
TCTCGCTTCCCTTTTCTCTTCTGGAAAATTTGGGGAAACTTTGTTTGAAAATAGAAAGTAATATAATACCTTACAATTCCCTAGCGCTTACAAGGCAGACGCACTACCAACTAAGCTAACTAGGCTGGCAAGCTTTCGCATTACTTCAAGGCACATTCTTGTACCTATGTAAGTATGTACATCCATGCCTATCCCAGAACGGAAAAGTTCAATTAGAAAATTTGCGCCCTGGCCGGTATTCGAACACAGCACCTTCGAGTCAGTGCTCTCCTTGACCACTCGACCACAGGGCCTTTGGTATGAGAGAAAGAGAGATAGAGATAGAGAGAAGGAGGGGGAGAAAGAGAGAGATGAAGAGAAAGACAGAGAGAAAGCGAGAGTGAGATAGAGAGAAGGAGGGGGAGAAAGAGAGAGGGAGACAAAAAGGTTAGAATTAAAAATGAAGGGAACTTTTTCTTTCTTTGTTAAAAAGTATCCAAGTAGTTCTTTTATGTTAAAAAAAGGTAAAAGAAAAGAGAGAGAGGGGGGAATGAGAAAGAGAGGAAGAGGAGGGAGAGAGAGAAAGAGAAAGAAATAGAGAGAGAGAGAATGAGAAAGAGAGAGCGAAAGAGAAAGAGAGGAAGAGGAGGGAGAGAGAACGAGAGTGAGATAGAGAGAAGGAGGGGGAGAAAGAGAGGGGGACAAAAAGGTTAGAATTAAAAATGAAGGGAATTTTTTCTTTCTTTGTTAAAAAGTATCCAAGTAGTTCCTTTATGTTGAAAAAAAAGAAAAAGAAAAGAGAGAGAAAGAGAGAGAGAGGGGGGGGGAATGAGAAAGAGAGGAAGAGGAGGGAGAGAGAGAAAGAGAGAGAGGGGGAATGAGAAAGAGAGGAAGAGGAGGAGAGAGAGAGAGAAAGAAAGAGAGAGAGAGAGAGGAAGAGAGAAATACTTTCTTGTGTTCTCTCTCTCTTTTATATTAATGTCCCTTGTTGTACACTATGTTTTACTTCAAAGACATTTTTCTCTCTCTTCCTCTCTCTCTCACTAACTTCCTCTCTCCCACTCTCTCTCTCCCTTGTTTCTTTCGAGTCCTTTTTGCCTCTGTACAAATAAAAAGAAAATCGAAAAACATAAAGAAAAAAAGGACAGAGAAAAACTCTTAATTGGTGCACGATTAGAATCAGGTCTTTTTTTAGTTAGTTTAAAAAGATGAGTGTTTCACCGCCGTTTTTATTTCGTAGCGATGAAAAAACTGCTACATTGGACACTTGTGGTCTGTGTCGTAGCATGCCCATCCCGTAGTATGCCTCTCATCAGATGGGCGAGAAGAGACACAATACTTCCCATTTAGGTGCTGGCTCAACACGAGAACACCAGAAAGTAACCCGTTGAAATATTTGCAATCGAAAAACGAGTACAAACTTTTGTCGATGGTGGGATTCGAACCCGGGACCTTCTGCATGGCAAGCAAGCGCGCTACCACTGGACCAACCGTGCCCCCTACATACTTCTCTCCTTCAATCTCAATTTTCTTTCTCCACTCTTCTTCTTCTCTTCTTTCTTCTCCCTTCTCGCCCTCTTCTTCTTCTCTCCTTCCTCCTCTCACTCCTTCATCCCCTTCTCTTTCTTTATACATTTCCTCTCCCGTCCGTCCCCTTCTTCTTTCCCCTTCCTCCTCCTCCTCTTCTTCATTCTCCCACTTCCTCCGCTCTCCTCTCTTCATCTCTCCTTCTCCTGTTCTCTCTTCTTCCCTCTCTCCTTCCCGTCCTCCTCTTCTTCTTTCTCACACTTCCTCCTCCTTTGAGTGGTACCATTTCTCTCTCTCCCACATCTCTTCTCTGTCCTACTCCTTCCTGCTTTCTCCTTTCTCTTCTTCTCTCCCCTCGTCCTCCTCTCTCTTCTCCTTCGTCTCTCTCCTTCATCCCCTTCTCTTTTCTTGTACCAATTTCCTCTCCTCTCTTCTTCTTCTCTCTCTCTTTGTCCTACCTCGCTGCTTTCCCTTTCTTCTTTCTCTCTCCTCCCTCTTTACCTTCTACTTATCTCCTTCTATTGAATCTCCTCTTCCTCTCTGTTCCCCCTCTCTTCTACTTCTCTACCTCCTTTCGCTAAAAAAAGAAGAAGCAAAAATCTAGTTGCCTGTCACTCTCTCTTTTCCGACCTCCTCTTTAATTTTTACCTTTATTGCTTCTGTTCTCTCACTACTTCCTTACTTCCTCCTCTCTTCTCTCTTCCCCATTCGAAGATTAAGTTGTGAGATAAGAAAACTAACTTTAACTTTCGAATTTCGTTACCCCGGAGGCTTCCGTCACCGCATGCGTTTTAATAACCTTTGACTAGGTCGCTCGCTTAATGAAAGATATGTAAAACATTACCATTGGCTAAGGCTCTATTCTCTA
>NW_007378988.1:24953-27453 GCF_000475195.1 Diaphorina citri
GTGGATTTACCCTTCATAACACAGAGAAGAGCGGGTAGACTACTCTCCGTATGATGCCCTACCCGTACGATGCTGTGTCTGGTGTTCACAGGTTACATCGTCAAAAAAGTAGCGATGCTTTATTTTTGCCGCCACTTTGTGAGTAGAAAAATTTGATTGATTTTTTTCTGGACTAAGATTAGCACGTGGTTAATTCTCAAAAAGAGACAGGAAAAAAAGAAATACAAAAAGCTAAAAGAAAAATAAACATGTCTCCGTTTTTCCTGAGCTTTCTTTGTTCCCTCTCTCTCTCACCCTCTCTCCTTCAATCACTCTCTCTCTCCTTCTCTCTCTTTTTACAGAAACTTCATTTTGTATCACATGTTGTTCCCTGTAATTATATTTTCTCTCTCTCTTGTGTTCTTTCATAAAGAGAGAAGGAGAGAGAGAGAGAGAAAGAAAGAGAGAGAGAGAGGAGGAGAAGGAGAGAAAGAGTAAGGGGGAGAGAGAGAAAGAGAGAGAGGGAGGAGAAGGAGAGAAAGAGTAAGGGGGGGGGAGAGAGAGAGAAAGAGAGAGAAAAGAAAAAGAAAAAAAAGTTGTATTTCCTTGATGAACCTATGAAAAATTGTTTCTTTCTTTTTTAAGGGAAGTAAAAATTAAGATTGGAAAAACAGGGGGAGAGAAAGAGGGGGAGGAAGAGAGATAGAGTGAGAGCAAGAGAGAGGGAGGAGAAGGAGAGAAAGAGAAAGCGAGAGAGAAAGAGTAAGAGAGAGAGAGATAAAGAAAGAGAAAGAGAGAGAGGGAGGAGAAGGAGAGAAAGAGTAAGGGGGGAGAGAGAGAAAAGAAAATGGAAAAAAATTGTATTTTCTTGAGCCGTTGAAAAAAATCTACTTTACCTTTATTAGAGAGAAGAGAGAGAGAGAGAGAAGAAGAGAGAAGAGGAGAGAGAGAGAGAGAGAGATATGGTTTCAGACACAGCCTCACCAGTTCAGTGACTGAGAGTGGGCTTCCACACCCAAGCTTATGTCTCGTCCCGCTGTCAAAAAACACTTGAAAAGGCAAGAACCACATACCGATGTTCTTACCGGAACTTCATTACGCTTTCGAACGGTCGGATCAATGATCAACCAATAACTCAGACGGAACTTCGCGAATCCGGCGCACAGAAAGCAAGGGCGGCGCCCCCTAAATTAGGACTACCCTAAATTACAAGCAGAGCCCGCCGACCGGAAAGAGGATAGGACAGAGAAGAAGAAGTAAAACTCCTGCTATTCCTGTATCGCTCAAGTCAAGGGAGATAGTTTGGAGAAATTTTTTTACGTTTTCGACATCCCCTTTAGTATGTTTAGCCATGCAGAAAAGAAAATGTTTTCAAAATTATAGAAAAAAAAAAAAAGATGCCTAAAGGAAATGAAGGAGGGAGAAGGAGGAGAGGAAGAAGAGAAGGAGGTGGAGGAGAAGAGCAGAGGTGGAGGAAAGGATAGAAAGATTTATGATGCGACAATAGATGCTCTCTCTCTCCTACTCTCTCTCTTCTTTTCTTTCTTCTACCTCCTCTCCCTCTTTTTCACTCTGTTTTTGTCGCCTATTTCCTCCTAAAGTTTTCTCTCTCTCTCTCTCTCTCTCTCTCTCTCTTTTATATCTATCTTATTTTTGCCTCTCTCTCTTTCTCCTCTTTCTCCTTCTTCTTTCTTTCTCTTCCTATCTTGTTTTTCTCCTTCTCTTCCCTTCTCTCTCACGCCCTCTCCATTCCTTTAACTCTATGTTATTTCTCTGTCTGTTTTTCTCCTTCTCCCCACCCTCTTTCTCTCTCTCTAGAGTTTTAACAATTGTCTAGCTCTCATAAAATAATCATGTTGAGAGATTTAGAGAAAAAAACAACAGAGAGAGAGAGAGAGAAAATAACGAAATAAAATGAAAAGGAATAATAGAAGAGTTGCCAAATTATTTCTTTTTGATGAAGAAGAAGACTAAAAGAAGAAGAAAAAGAAGAAGTAGAAAAAGAAGTAGAAGTAGAAGAAGAAAAAGTAGAAGAAGAAGGAGAAGCAGTAGTAGAAGAAAAAGAAGAAATGAAACTAGGAAAAGACGAAGAAGAAGAAAATGGGCAAAAAAGAACAGGTTGAACAAGAAGAAGTAGATGAAGAAAGAGAGGAAATAATATACGAAAGGGCAGAAAGACGAAGGAAAGGAAAGATGAAGAAGTTGAAGAAGAAAAAATAAAACAAAAACACTGTTAATCCCTTGCCAAAAATAACAACTGGAAATTCTTCTTTGAACAGAGGAAAGAGGTTGAAGATCAATAGGATTATTATTACGAGTATTATTATTTTCAAAAGGTTTGATAGTGGGACCTGTAACTGTTAAGGTCTTATCATCCCAAAAGCGAACAGAGAAAGATGGCTAGGCCTGCCGTTCTTATAACAAAGCCGTTCTTAGAACAAAACTTCTTCTTCTACTTTCTAATATTTTTTCTTCTCCATCTTCTCTCTCCTTCTCTTTCTTTAAAATTCTTAGAACAAAG
>NW_007378988.1:32453-67661 GCF_000475195.1 Diaphorina citri
CTATGCGAGAGAGAGAGAGAGAGAGAGAGAGAGAGAGAGAGAGAGAGAGGGAGAGATGAGAGAGAGAGAGAGAGAGGCGTGAGGCATAAAAAATTCATAAGAAAAATCTTTGGCCCGGCTAGGTATTTTTTCTCCTCCTCCTTTATTATTATTTTTATTTATTCTCTCCTCCCTCTCTCTTTCCATTTCCCCCTCCCTCCTCTCTCTCTCTCTCTCTCTCTCTCTCAGCTGTTAGTGTGAGGCCTAAACAGTCGTATTTTCCATCCAAACTATACAAAATATACAAACTGTATAATATGTACGTAGTTTTACAAAACTTACAAAAGTCTGACATTTAAAACTTTCCTTAACAATAAAACCTTAAGCTCTTTATACAGTCTTATTCCTTCTGCCTCTTTTTCTCTGTCTCTCTCTCTGTCTTTCTCTCTCTCCTCACTTTCCCTCCTTTTTCCTTTCTCTTTATCTCTCTCTCTCCTTATTTTTATCTCCTCTCTCTCTCTCTCTCTCTCTCTACTTTCTCTCTTTTTTCATTGTCTTCGTGTCTGTCTCTCTCTCGCTCTCTCTCTTTCTCTCTCTCTCTGTCTTTCTCTATCAGAAGATTATTAGGTATCTATCCTTTTCTATCTCTCTCTCTCTCTCTTCCGCTCTTATAAGAGCGACTTATGTGGTCTTAAGTTTCCAAATAAGAAGGAGAGAGAGAGAGAGGGAGAACAGGGATAGACAAATACCTACCTTTGAAGCATTTAAATTAACACAAAAACCCATTCTTCCAAAACTGATAATTATTATAATAATTTCATTGGCACTTTGGCATCAAAGAAATCTTTACAACATAATTATTACGTCAAAACAAAAATACAAATCTATACCAGCACTCAGACAGTTAAGGAATGGGATAATCTGGTTGGGAAGTTGCCAAGTTACATCTCAATTGTTAATTAATTACTGATGGATGCATTTTATTTATATGATCGTTATTTTCGTCAAAACTAAGACTGCCGTGACTCGATTCGATCCACCTTGTCTACTAAATTGATCAGAATATAATATAGGTAGCTTATAACGATAATATTGTTTAGGTATATCGATAATATATTGTTTAATGTCCTAATAAAGTGAGCATCGTCAAGTTAAAAAATAGAAAGTAAAAATGGTTTACTGTGAGTGTTTGAAATGATAAAAACACTGTTTTTTTTGGTGCTAATGAAATTATGTTTATAGGTGCCATAGTTCTTGTTATTGCTGATGAAATAGCGGTGGAAATAGCGGATATAGAAGGACTTATCCAAATAGGTCGACCAGGTTTGGATAAGTCCTTCTATGGGGACAGACAGACTGACTGACAGAAACACACGACACCGAAGCGAATACAATAGTCCGTCCCTTATACCTTTTTATTACTATTGTAATAATAAAGGAAAGACGGACTAAAAAAGTATTCCCCCCTCAATAAATGCATAGCGCCGCCTCTGGTGAAAATGATATATTGTTATTGCAACTAATGGGATATTTATGACTTGCGGTCTTGTCTCATAGTATCACCCATCCTGTCTCTAACCACGTAATCCGTAGCTTAACAATTAGGTAGACAATGATGTATGGGTAATTTGTGTGTCAATGATTGTTTGGACGTTGTTGATCGACATTGAGTGAGGACGCTACTTAAAAAAGACCCAAAAACGTGTGACCAAATGACCTTTTCTTAATATTTCTTTCTTGGAATAGGTACTCGAAGTCTTATTTTGCTCCTTTTTACTTTCTATTACTACAGTTATAGCGAAGCTTTACTAGTAATGAGACAGTATTGCAATCGATCTAAATTTTTTAATGTCCTATTCCTTTTTTCAGTCCACAGAAATGGCGAATTTTTTCAGGTGAAACTGTTAGATACTCAATTTCACCGAAGGATCACACACATACATACGCTCAGACGGAATAATATCATGTACAATATGTGGGTACATACGTACAGACGGACATACATACACACAGAGCATGTACCGGAATCATAATTACATACAGAAGCCCTATACATTCCATTTACCAGAGTATCTTTATCTGACATACACATGATTAATGGCTCGGTAGTTCATACAGGGTGGGACACTGACATTAGGAGCACCCAAAGTTTGATTTTTGTTCTATGAATTTTCGTTCTACGACTTTAATTAAGCGAACGAACAAAGCAACTTTTGTCACTAAAGTCCGACCTTTGGAGACATATGACATGTCTCCAAAGGTCTCTCCCCCCCCCATCCCCCCCCCCATCGTGTTTGCACTTTCTCTCTCTCCCTCCTCTCTTTTTTTCTTCCTCCCTAAATCTGTCTTTTTTTCCTTTACCCTCTCTTTCCTCCTCCTCCTCCTCTTTTTCTCTCTCTCTCATTTCATTCTCTTCTCTTCACTTTCTCTGCTCCTCCCTCTCTCTATTTCTTGTTTGCTTTCTATTATTTTCGCTTTTATTCTTTCAAATTCGCAAGTTTTACAAGTCTACATTGTACAGAAGGAAATTCTCTCTCTCTCTTTCTTTCTTTCTCTCTCTCTCTCTCTTTCTTCCTTTCTTTCTCTCTTCCCCTCTCTCTCCCTCTTTCTTCCTTTCTTTCTCTCTTCCTCTCTCTCTCTCTTTCTTCCTTTCTTTATCTCTTCCCCTCTCTCTCTCTCTTTCTTCCTTTCTTTCTCTCTTCCCCTCTCTCTCTCTCTCTTAAAAATCAAACTTCGTCTCAATAGTCCGTCAAGTCTGCCTTTGTCTTCACCAACAACCGGTCAAAAGTCTGCACAGTACAGTTCGGTAACAATAAAACCAGTCAGGCCAGCCTAGTTAGCTTAGTTGGTAATGCGTCTGCCTTGTAAGCGCTAGGCCGCGGGTTCGTATTTCCGTACCAATTAACGATCATTTTTCCGTATTAATCTGTATGTTATTTTGTTTTTATTTATTTAATACACATTTAGCAATTAAAATCTGTTTGGACCACCCGGTATAGTTTTATTGGAGAATTCAGTGAACCACAGTTTAACTCGTCGAATTCCGATCACTGTTTTTCCCAGTAGGACTGCGATTAAAAACGTATCAATTTATTCTCACATTAATCATGCTTCCTATTTGACTCAAAACAATGCATGCTTACATTACCATTAAGCACCAATATCTAGATTCTAGAATGTACATAGGTATTACATATCTACCAATGTTTGACTTAATAAAATGTCGATAAAAGTCAAGTTTTGGCCAGCCTAGTTAGCTTATTTGGTAGTGCGTCTGCCTTGTAAGCGCTAGGCCGCGGGTTCGATTCCCGCCCGGGGCGGATTTTATCCTGTTACCATTAAGCACCAATATCTAGATTCTAGAATGTACATAGATATTACATATCTACCAATGTTTGACTTAATAAAATGTCGATAAAAGTCAAGTTTTTTTTATGAGGTTTATAGAAGAAGAGAGAAAAGGCACAAATAGATGAGGCATGAGGCATATTACCTACTAGTGGTTGACCCGTCCTTTGTACGGGATCAGCGTGGCATAAGAGTCATAGCTTTGAGGTGCTGCCATTTTGAATCGGGATGGAATGGTACCTAAAGTTTTCGGAGAATTAGAAAAGATTGCTAAGAAAACAAAACAACCTAATAAAAGATGCGAGTAAACAAACAGAGAGAGAGAGAGAGAGAGAGAGAGAGAGAGAGAGAGAGAGAGAGAGAGAGAGAGAGAGAGAGAGAGAGAGGGAGGGAGAGAAGTTAAGGACAGAAGAATCTGAAGAACAAAGAAGGAAGAGAAAAAGAAGAAGAGGGAATGAGAGACGAGAGAGAAGGGAGAGAGAAAGAGAGTGAGACAGAGAAAAATAGAGCAAGCAAGAGAGACAGAGAATAATAAAAGAGGGGAAAAAGAGAGAGAGAGTGTGTGTGTGTGAGAGAGAGAGATATGAGGGGAAAGAGAGAGAGAGAGAATAAGCTACTAGTCTCAACTCTCAAAAGAACAAATAAAATAAGAGTGCGAATTTATCACGAAAAACAGACGAAACAAAGAAGGAAGAGAAAAAGAAGAAGAGGGAATGAGAGACGAGAGAGAAGGGAGAGAGAAAGAGAGTGAGACAGAGAAAAATAGAGAAAGCAAGAGAGACAGAGAATAATAAAAGAGGGGAAAGAGAGAGAGAGAGAGAGTGTGTGTGAGAGAGAGATAGTTATGAGGGGAAAGAGAGAGAGAGAGAGAATAAGCTACTAGTCTCAACTCTCAAAAGAACAAATAAAATAAGAGTGCGAATTTATCACGAAAAACAGACGAACCTCGGGATCTAGAAGTCGTAGAAGAAAAAGGAAAATTCTATTGTTCCTCGTTTTTTTCTGACTTAGATACTTAGAAACTTCACCCAAGTAAGCGCAACTGTTCTATTCATTGTTCCAATAGGGTAACCTGTAAACTAATAGGCATTATTTCATCTGTCTACTTCCTCCTCGTCCTCCTTTTTTTTACCTTTATAATTCTCTCTAAAAATTTCCTCTTTTGAAATATAAAATCGTGTTCTCACGCGTTCTCACACGATTTTTTTTTAACATGCATAATATAATAATATAAAATATGCGAACATAATTATTTATTCTAATAAGAAGATGATGTAAGAAACATTTAGACAGCAAACTGTACAACAGCGATAGAAAATTTAGACTGAATTGAAACACGTTGATTCCCCTTCCATGTGGGTATGTACCAATTACAAACGTATACATATACCTACCTATGTAAATAAAATCCAAATACCACAGATTTTTGCCTATTTGTCATAAAAATGTTATCTGTAGGTACCTAGCTAAATATTCTTGAGAATTCGAGGTAGGTTCGATTTGTGAGAACGCCTGGAAACATTACTTACATATGCAACGTGCAACAAGTTTTTTCTTCTATAGTTCCACCAGCCATCAAAAACCAAAATTCTAAAAAAAAAAAAAAGGTTAGGTACGATAATAATGGGTAGAAAAGTAGGTATCAGACCTGTTGCTATACTTCATAGTACTCAAGGAACACTACAGAAGTAGGCACAGATCCACTGCAGCATTTAAATTAACACAAAAACCCATTCTTCCAAAACTGATAATAATAATTATAATAATTTTATCAGAGCGAGGAGGAGGAACTTTGAAAAAGAACAACTTATACAGATAGAAAATGATTTCAAAAAGAACAACACCAGATCTTTTTAAAAAAAATTGCACACTACAGAAGTAGGAACAGATCAGTGGCGTAGCGTGGTCTAAATTCAAGTGTAAGGCGTGTAGGGTACTAATTTCCATCATCAATGCTCTTCATGGATTGGCATAGACAAGTATAACTAGGTACCTACCTACCTTCCCAGTTCCACACTCGCCTTAGTATGCCTGATAATCGATATAAAAGTTGTTCTCTACTTTGAATAAGTAGATGATAATAATAAAGCTAGAACGCCTAGTCAAATGGGGTAGAAAATTTCCCTTCTTATTCAAAATAACTCATGCTTACGCTTACTCTTGCTTAGGCGCGCTTTAAAAGTTAAGTCTATCTTACGCCTTCAAATATGTAACTTGCGCCTTCAATTGGAAAACATACTGAAATCCCTATACATACTTATAGTAATGGTAACAATAGAGGCAGGCCGGAGAATAGGGGATAACTTCCTTTCAATAAGAAGAAAAAGTCTACAAGTATCTATTGTTGGGGGGGGGGGAAGACAGAGAGAAAGCAGAAATAATGGATAGAGAGAGAGAGAGAGAGAGAGAGGGAGAGAAGATATGGAAGGAGAGAGAGAGAGATGGAGGGAGGGAGAGAGAGAGACATCATACAGAGGATACATATAATACAAGGGAAAATGAGACGGAGAGGGAGAGATACTCGTAGGTTAGAAAATTTAAGAAGAGAGAGGGAGAGACAGACACACAGAAAAGAAGTGAAAGAGGAGAGAGAGAGAGAGAGAGAGAGAGAGAGAGAGAGAGAGCACGGAAGTACATTATCAAGAGAAAGATAAAATTAGTGAATATGTTATCCTTTCCTCTCTCTCTCTCTCTCTCTCCTTTGTTCTGTACGAAAACTTTTCTTTTGTATCGTTTCCCTTCCTATTCCTCTCTCTCCCTCTCTTTCTTCTCTATCTATATCGCCCTCTCTTTCTCTTCTTTACTCCTACCTACTTTTATTCTATTTTTATCTCTCATTTTTTGTCTCTTTCTAAGTTTTTACTAAAAAAGAAAAAAAATATTTTTGACCTCAAAATCTCAAATTGTTTTTTACTTTCTATTATTTTTCTTTTGTTCTCTCTCTCTCTCTCTCTCTCTCTCTCTCTCTCCCTCTTAAAACTTTTGTATTCTCTCTCCTTTTCTTCATTGTCATCACAGCTTAAACCTCTGTCTCCATCTCTCTCTCTCTCTCTTTTCCTCCTCTCTCTATCTCTCTTTCTCTCACTCATCTTGTCTTGATCTTTTTTGGTGATAAAATAATGATCTCTCTCTGTTTTTCCATTTCTCTTTCTCCTTGTCTAGCCCTTTTTCTCTCTATGCTCTGTTCTTTTTTTTCTGTTTCGATCTTTGTTTCTTTCTCTCTCCTTCTATTTGTTTCTCATTTAATTTTTACGAAGAAACTTATGAACTTATGATAAGTCTTTCCTCCCCCCCCTCCTCTCTCGCTCTCTGTTTTTCCATTTCTCTTTCTTTCTCTCTCTCTCTCTCTCTCTCTCTCTCTCTCTTCTCTGTTGTCTTTCTCATTTTTTTTTCTCTGTCCTTTTTTCTCTCTTCTTCTCTTTCAGTCTCAACCTCCCGCCCTCTCTCTCTCTCTCTCTCTCTCTCTCTCTCTCTCTCTCTCTCTCTCTCTCTTTCTATTACACGTTTCAAACGGAAGTGTCCTCAACTTGAAGACGGTTTTATTACAAGTCAACTTTATTTATTTATTACAAGTCAACTTTATTTATTTATTTATTACAAGTCAACTTTTTTATTTAAGTAAAACTTGGACTATTTTTTCCCTTCTTTTTTTCTCGTCTACACCCACGAGCAAAAAATTGAGACAAGACTTTTTTTCCCCCCCAAGAGGTCTGATAGAGGTACTATAACAGAGGGAATTTCGTCCCAAAATTGAAGAGAGGAGAAAGATAGTTAAGATAAGATATAATCAGTCGTTCCGAGTCTTGAAGACAACAACACGAACGTTTAAATGTACATAATCGTACAAAATTTCAAGACCATTCGGAGTTTTCAGAAAAGGCTTTCAAAACAAAGGGATTTGAATGCACAAAACCCGTCCCGAATTTTTATCGCTCCAGTGTATTAAAAAATTTCAATATACAGCTGGCTGTGTGTTATGCTCAAGGCATGTCACAGTATCATCACAAGAATATTAAAAGCTCATAAAACTTACTGACGCATCTCTCATTCACTGTCTATGTATACAGGGTGTATAAAAAGTTCCGGAAGGACGAAGAATTTAAGAATAAGGCGCTGAAATGTGTTGGGTTGATCCACTGAGCATTTTCCGTCATACACTCCTTTCTAAAGATGGAATGGAAGAGCCACTATGTCAAAGTTATTCCTACACTGTCTAGAGCCCTAGAAAACTTATTTAATCTTTGGAAAGAAGTGAATGACATTATCACGTTGAACACGGCACTATGTCCATGGGAAACCGTATCTTTACCAAGCACCAGTTTAGATGTCAACCACGCTCAACGTTGCTTCACTTCAAGGGTGTGTCGGTGACTAGTAGTTTCAACAAGACATATGCAGCTTCCGAGAGACATGTTTTACATAGCTTCTGTGGCGGCTAATTCCTGAAGAGGTTACAATAAAACAACACAAGTAATGAGAGTGTTACAAGCTAAAGTCAGGTTTGGAATTCTTATAGTGAAGAATGAAATGTGATCTCCTGACTCCCAACAGTATTTATATCTGATTTGAGATGCAACAAGGGAATTAATTACAGGTCTCTCGACATTGTACTGAGATATACAGGGCCAATCTAAGCCGGGCCCCGGGGGGGTGGGGCTAACAATGGGCCCCTTGCAACAACTTTTAAAGGAGTTTACTGAACTTGTGATTTCTGTTGCTTTCTTTTAAAAAACAAGACCAAAAATACTATTACAAATTACAATACTACCTATTACTCCTATTTTAGGATATACATAAATGTCTGGAGGACTTTAAACAAGGAGGAATAGAACAGCTTATGTCTGGAGGACTTTAAACAAGGAGGAATAGAACAGCTTATGTCTGGTACTATCTATTACCTACATATTAGGTAGTTATACGTCTGGAGGACTTTAAACAAGGAGGAATAGAACAGCTTAGTCTGGCTGGGAGACTTTAACTAGAGAGGATACCCGCCTAAAATTTCCCTTTCTAAAGAAATAGCAAAAGGTTAAATGCATCCATTCGTAAAAAAAAGTGTAGCTAAAACCAAATGCCATGTCAGCCCAAAGCAATCACCCTAGCTAGGGCTGATTGAGAGGCTGACGAAAAACGCTGACCCCGTCTGAACACGGGAAAGGGCAAGGAAGAAGAAGAAGAAGAAGAAGAAGAAGAAGAAGAAGAAGAAGAAGCAGATTTAAGCTTTTATTTTTCTTTTGGGGAATAGACTTGAATTAAACGTAAGGTACCACCTACCTTTTAAAGTGAAAACAAACAAACGAACTTTCCTTTCAATTATAAAAACCTCTGCTGTAAAAGTACTAGGTCAAGTAGCGGATATTTCTACAAAAAGAGTAGATCAGTTGCGCTTACTTGGGTGATGTTTCAAAGTCATAGAGCAGGAAAAATGAGGACCAACGGAATTTTTCTTTTTCTTACGACTTTTAGAAGATCCCGAGATAAATCGATTTAAAAAATACCGGTAAATCGTGAAGTTTGACGTCACGGCATACGCTCCCATAGGCGATGACGTCACATCAAATGTCCCGAACAAAGCTCCCTCGCAGGCAACGCATTAATGTGTTTGTGCACATACGTTTCTGCGCAGTTCTTTCTGCTCCTCCGCTAGTGTGCGCTTGCATAGAGGCGCTACCTAACGGACGAAAAAAACAACTGCGTAAAGTCTGACGTCACACATATACATATTTGAACTCTTTCAATTAGAACGGAAAATAAAAATTGAATTTTCGACCTTTTACATTCATTTTTTCGGAGTTTTGACCTCAGATTTGGATTTTTCCCAACTTTTTATATAGGAATCGACCATTTATTTATAGTTTTTACCCATTTGCAACTGCTCTATTGCTGGTTTTGGCCTCCCTCGAGGAGCCTGGGTCTCAGGCCTGTCATATATGGGACCTGATGAGCCCCCCTGATAACGCTCCTGGTGAGAAACTGCAAGTGTTAAGGATGAGGGGCATGTTAAGTGTTTCTACTACTGACATTGTCTACATTGTTGCTTTCAGTGAGCGGTGAACAAGACAACACGGTGCAGGAATCGTAGGATGTTCTGAAAAATCTGAAGCCCGAAGTATTCAGATTTCAGAATCCGCATGGTGTAAGGTAGGGACAGTAGGGTGCTTTGAAAGATCTGTACCCCATTTAATAGATCACCTACTAAGCAAAAACTTTACATTCCTCGTGCATGCAAAGAAAACACTCTTTCTTCACTTCTGAATTGTGCAACGCGATCTCAATGAATCCGAGTTTGTAAGACTCTAAATCGGCGATATGCATTTGTGTATGTACCATTGTACCTGCGCAAACCAACTTTTCCGATACCAGGTGTACGCTAGAACAAGAACACCGTATCGTAGTCCAATTTATCTAATATACCTCACACGCACAAGTATACCTGCACAGGCAAACTCTTCCGGCAAAACCTTTTCCCTTTTCTCCTCCTTTTGTACGGGCAAATTATCTACAAAATTCACCTATGATAAGATTCCAAAGAACTGCAAATCAACTCTCCAATGATATTGATATCTTTTCAACATCAGTTCAGGAAATCAAAAACTTTTTCAATCGTTTTGATCAAAATGGCTGACCTCCTTATGCCCTGTAGATGTTCTGCTCTCTGTTCTATTCCCATCTTCATCTTCCTCCCTCCGATTCAATCTTGACCTCCTTAATTTATACTTTACCTCCCTCACTCTCCCTTATTTACATGAATGTGTGTATCATATCTCTGCGTAAGCAATTGAGCATACATAATATGAGTACCTATACACTTTTTTTTTTTTTTTTTGGTAGGAGATTTCATAGACTAAGCTAGAAGGCTCGAAAACCTGACAATAAATCCTCGATGAATACAACGAACTAATTTTTACGAGTTTGACTTGACTTGGATTCGAACCACCAACCTCCAGATCTGAACTCCACCTCCCCATGATACCTACCTTAGTAATTTATACTGTTGGCCAAGACTATAAAAAAAGTAAAAATTACTAGGCAGTAAAATAGGTATTGTGTCAACAGTTCAAAAAAGTATTCCCCCCTCAATAAATGCATAGCGCCGGCTCTGGTGAAAATGATATATTGTTATTGCAACGAATCGGATATTTATGACTTGCGGTCTTGTCTCACCCATCCTGTCTCTAACCACGCGATCCGTAGCTTAACAATTAGGTAGACAATGATGTATGGGTCCGGCGTAATTTGTGTGTCAATGATTGTTTGGACGTTGTTGATCGACATTGAGTGAGAACGCTACTTAAAAAAGACCCAAAAACGTGTGACCAAATGACCTTTTCTTAAGATTTCTTTCTTGGAATAGGTACCTACTCGTATATAAGTCTTATTTTGCTCCTTTTTACTTTCTATTACTACAGTTATAGCGAAACTATAATACTAATGAGACAGTATTGCAATCGATCTAAATTTTTACTTTCTATTACCTTATTTATTTAATGTCTTATTCCTTTTTTCAGTCCACAGAAATGGCGAATTTTTTCAGGTGAACCTGTTACATACTCAATTTCACCGAAGGATCACACACATATACATACGTTCAGACGGAATAATATCATGTACATACGTACAGACGGACATACATACACACATAGCATCATGTACCGGAATCATAATTACATACAGAAGCCCTATACATTCCATTTACCAGAGTATCTTTATCTGACATACACATGATTAATGACTCGGTAGTTCATACAGGGTGGGACACTGACATTAGGAGCACCCGAAGTTTGATTTTTGTTCTTTGAAGTTTCGTTCTGACTTTTATACCTACTTCAAATTTTTAATGAGCGAACAAAGTAAAATTTTGTCACCAATTTTTCAGCTCGATTCGACCTTCGGAAATATGTCATTTCCCCCCCCCGACAGTGTCTATTGTTGCTTTCAGTGAGCGGTGAACAAGACAACACGGTGCAGGAATCGTAGGATGTTCTGAAAAGCCCAAAGTCCAAAGTATTCAGATTTCAGAATCCGCATGGTGTAAGGTAGGGGACAGTAGGGTGCTTTGAAAGTGTTTCTCCCACTGACAGTGTCTATTGTTGCTTTCAGTGAGCGGTAAACAAGACAACACGGTGTAGGAATTGTAGGATGTTCTGAAAAATCTGAAGTCCCGAAGTATTCAGATTTCAGAATCCGCATGGTGTAAGGTATAGGGACAGTAGGGTGCTTTGAAAGATCTGTACCCCATTTCAGAGATTACCTACTAACCAAAAACTTTACATTCCTCGTGCATGCGAGGAAAACACTCTTTGTTCACTTCTGAATTGTGAAACGCGAACTCAATCAATCCGAGTTGATAAGACTCTAAATCGGTAATATGCATTTGTATATGTACCTGCGCAAGCCAACTTTTCCGATACCAGGTGTACGCAAGAACAAGAACACCATATCGTGGAATCCAATTTTTTACTCAATTTTTACTGCTCCATTGTGCAACGCGAACTCAATCAATCCGAGTTGATAGGACTCTAAAGCGGTAAGATATGCATTTGTATATGTACCTGCGCAAGCCAACTTTTCCGATACCAGGTGTACGCAAGAACAAGAACACCATATCGTGGAATCCAATTTATCCAATATACCTCACACGTATCTATACAAGCAGCACAAGTTTACCTGCACAGGCAAACGCTTCCGGCAAAACCTAACGTAGATCCCCGACCTTGGCATGAAGAGGTTCACGAAGATTTAGCGAGGCGGCAATGGTGAAGCAAAAGCTTCTTGTTATTTCGTCTGAGAAGATTACAGAAGATTGTGTGAAGATTGACAGTGACGTGTCTGGCTGTCTGGTCAATCATTCCCCCCTGTCTGATAGTCTGAAGGATAAATAAATAAACCCTAACGTAGATCCCCGGCCTTGGCATGAAGAGGTTCACGAAGATTTAGCGAGGCGGCAATGGTGAGGCAAAAGCTTCTTGTTATTCCGTCCGAGAAGATTACAGAAGATTGTGTGAAGATTGACAGTGACGTGTCTGGCTATCTGGTCAATCATTCCCCCCTGTCTGATAGTCTGAAGGTATGTAAGGAACTTTTGTAGTAAGAACACTATAATAGTTATCTCATAAATAAGTGCATAACATAAGCATAACTATAGTAGATTAGATAGATAGATTCGTAGAAGCTCAACCCGTCCTTTGGGGCTGACCAGCCCCTACACCTAAGCCATAACTATAGTAGGTGCCTATACATAACATCTTTCCAATTGTGTATAATTGACCGACTGAAATTGACTGAATCAAGTATGTAGGTATATGTACTAAGATTCAACTCGAGGATTTTGCCTTTATTTGTGAATGTCCATTTGTTTCTCTATCTCTACCCTATCTAATATTCTTGCAAGCTTGCACCAAATTAGGAAGGTACGATATTGGTGAATTTTCCTACCTCTCCATTTTCACACATAAAGAAATTAGTCCCTTCGGGAGCCTAAACTCGTAGTACCTACCTATCTAACAATCACCTAGATTCGTATAAGCTCAACCCTTTCTATAGGGCTGTTTGCCCCTAATACATTCTAAATCTAACCCGCAAAGTGGGTTTTTAGTGTACCTACATGAAAAAGGAAAACTTTCGGGTCAGAACTTAAAATTCACTCCGTTCGTTCAATCGTATTGTCGTGTATGCATTTGGGGATTTGCGAACCATCTCAATCCCCCATGATTCCATTGGGTAAAAAAAAAAAATCTCTGCCCGAGTCAACATACATAGGCGTTAAATTCTTACCCATAACCCCTCCCTCCCCTTTTCTATCCTATCCCTTCCCCTCCCTATCCTTCCCCCTCCCTCCTTTCCTTCCCTCCCCTCTCCTCCATCTTGTCCCTCCCCTATCCCACATAATATGAGCATCAGGCATTCCAAGCACGCATCCATATATTGAGAATTTATTCATGATTATCACACATAGAGGATTTTTTTTTATATGCTGAAAATTCTGGGGAAAAAAGTAATAATAATGATAAAATTGACGTTCCCTCAGCTATGACGAGAGGGAGAGAGAGAGAGAGAGAGAGAGAGAGAGAGATAATACAATATGTCACACGTCTCCAATCCGGTGGAGGTGTGTAGCGTCCCGACAACTCAAAAACGTTGCGTCAGGTAGTGGGGCACACTAGATTCAGTATAGAACTTTTCTAACCCAGGACCCAGGATGTAACTCGTATCCACCCCTCCGATCCCATTTGAACTCCGCTCGCTTTCTTCTATTTACTTCAAAGTTGGACACATCGACGAGGTGAATCTATGTTGTCGAGGCAGTGTGGACGGTTCAGTCGACATCGATCGACGGCCGGTCGACTATGCAGGGCCGTATTTATTGGGGTGGCCGAGGGGGCCCGGGCCCCCCCCCCCCCCCCCTCGACCTTCATTTTTCTCCTTTTACTATACGTCAAAGTCCGAAAAATTTGGGGCCCCGACCACCCCCTACGAGCTGAATTTTCTACTTTTACTGTGGGCCAGACTTCGAAAATTTTGGAGCATCAACCTCCACCATACCCTCTGACCACAAATCTGTCATACGGCCCTGCGACTATGAGTGTAGTCCCATCAACACTTTACGTCACAGTTGACAGCCAAGAAGGTTTACATGATAAAACTAGTTGCACGAGCGACTATTGCAGTGTGGACAGCAATATTATTTCAAGCAACGTGAAACCTAAAACCACGGCCTACGCGACCAATATGTTTGGATCCAGTGATGAACCCTGGTACTGGCTCATCGTGTGATTCGTGAGGCTACAACTCGTATCCAGTGAAACCGCAGCCTAATAGCTTCTACCGCACCACCTGTCAAAAGCTGTCTCTCCTTCTTCCCATCATCCATTTAGCCGTTAAATAGACAGCCAAGAAGATGTGGGATGAAATGCCGTCGATATTGGAAGTACTTTATTAGACGCCCTTTCACTTTCAACGGTATATATAGAATACTGATGGACAGTAAACCCTCGGATCACTTTGTGCGGTTTCAAGGAGACGGGCTCACATGCCGACACCTGAGTCGGGGGGTAAGCGCGTTACGATTTTCTGGGGAGTCGGGGGGATGACTTCCGTCTGTAATATCCTTTATCCTGAACAGATAAATCGGAACACGGCTGACTTTCTCCTATCCTGTCCTCTGTCTTTATTCGCTTTCGGGACGATTTGCCAAATTCCTAGCGCGAAGGTGAAACAAACTCTGTTTGAAGGTAATGCGAATGAAACAGACAATCCAAATGGAACACCCCTGAAGGGGAATTTAGCTAAAAATCATTTTCGTTTTCCCGGGGATGTTGAAGTTGGAAGCCCATAAAGATAAGAATGACTAGACACACTGCCATCCAAGGGTAATGGAAAGTAAGACATGATGCTGGGAGGTACATTCTGGCAGGCATGTGATGAAACGAAGCTTTTCTAAATTTATTTATAGGCCTCATAGAAATAGCACAAAAGCTAAAAGTTATTCTTCAATGAGCAAGTTATTCTAAGCAAGTTATCTCAATAAAGCTCGCTGAAGTTCTCTTTATTTTGCGGATAGCTCTGATGGCATGAAAGGCGGGGGTAGAGAATAGTCAAATTTTCCTTCAAAAATGAAAGTGAAAAAATACAGGGGTCGCTAACAAAAAATACTATACATTATTTTCACCATCACCATCGTCAAACTCCAAAAAAAAAAAAAAAAAAAAAAAAAAAAAAAAAAAAAATGGTTTCACCCTCAAGATGTCGGGATACCTTTGAAAAACGAGTTTTTCTCTCTCTCTTTTACTTTTAAACAGTAAGTTCAAATGAAATTCTTAGCATTTTCTCAATCCTTCTTTTCCTGGATTCGAGGAAATTTCACTTCTAAGAAGTTCCAAGAGCTTCTTTTTCCTTGATGATACTTGATACACCCAGTCAAAATAACTTCTCGGAAATTTTCATATCTAGAGGGATGGATATTAGATATATTTTATAGCTACCACCACATCATCACCATCTTCTTTGTACTTTCAATCTTCTCCTTTAGCTTTAACTTGTCCTGCTTTCTATTTTTCACTCAAAACACCCCCTTCTCGCTTTATTTCGGACTGGATGTTGCAATGCAAGTCACATAATTCCCATAAAGTGTGATAGAAATAAAGAAAATAAATGTGTTTCTAGAATTAGTATTAGCTGTGGAGGAGCAGGAAGAGAAGAGGATAGTGAGGAAGAAAGGAAAAGGAGGAGAAAAACAGGTATAGGATAAGGAGGACAGAAAAATGTAGAGTAGGAGGAGGGAAAATAAAACAAAGAGGCAGAAGGAGATGAAAGAGGAAGAGGAGAGGAAGGAACAGCAAAAGATGGAAGAACTAAGGTAAGAGGAAAAGAACGAGAAGGAGCAGGAAGAAGAAAAGACGAAAGGAGAGGAAGATAAGGAGGAAAAAGAGGAGGAGAAAAAGGAAGAGAGAAAACAGGAGAAAGAAGAAGAGAAGGAACAGAAAGAGGAAGAAAGAAACCAGGCGAAGGAGGAAGAGAAGAAGGAAACAAGACAGAAAAGGAGGAGGAGAAGACAAGTCAATTCATAAAATTAAGAAATAAATGTGTTCCTAGTATTAGCAGTGTGCATACAGGAAGTTTTTTTTTTTTAAGATGAGCGGTGGAACCGCCAAAATAAAAACGGCAAAATAAAAACTTTTTATTTTGTAGCAATGAAACAACTGCTACATTAGACGCATGTGGCCTGTGTCGTAGCATGCCCATCCCGTAGTATGCCTCTCATCACCTAGTATACCTACAGATATGAATGGATTTATATCTACAGGGGCAGTAGTGAAGTAATGAAATATCTATTCGCAGTAATTCCTGTAAACTAGGGCCAGGAATGCCAGGTAATAGTTGATAGGTATGAACGAGTTAACGTGTAATAGATTGCTCTCTGGGAGCAATTAATTTTACAACTTGTTTTTATAGTCATTACAAGCAGGCTCCGCCTATTTACTGTTGATTCTGTTAAGCATCAGAACAAACTTTGTTCCCAGATTCATATACGATTACAAGAATATTTAGCTAAATTTTATGACTTAACTTGGACTCGAACCGTCAGTCTCCAGGATCCAGAATCTGGCCAAAGGAAAGAACCGAGAGCCAGAGACCAACTTACTCATCAATATTTATCAACCTTACCAGGGGTGTTCATTGGTTCAAATCCCAAGGGAGGCAAGTTTTTATTATTACTTTTAATTACCATGATCATTATGATATAATGTATGTACAATATTTAATAGAGTATTTCATTTCTCTAAGGATGTTACGAGACAAAATGTCTTCAATATAATGAGAATTTCAAGAATAGACCTATTCTATTCTATTCTAACAGACATCGTGTACAGTTTATTTCTATTTCGGGCGATCCCGTGTTTCAATTCGAAAAACACAACAAACAAAACCTTTCTTCTTTTCTTATGGCAAACATTTTTGGAGCGGTTGCCAAAATTCTACATCTACCTCTATTCTACTTTTTGCTTCTTCTGTTTTTAATAATAGGTGAGGTGAAACACATCCAGGGTGTGATGAAAGATTTTACAGAGGATTTTTTTTGACGTCCCTGTATAACTCGGCCTTTAGGGAACACGGCCTCGGCCTAAAAGGAAACGACGCTAAGGTTTTTAGTGACAGCCTAAATGCCTGAACCTTCATGAGATTTTTATTCTTTCATCTATTTAAAATTTAGAGGTTTCTTTATAATTCTCATTGTATTATTTACACACAAATATTGGTGGAAATTCAATGGACAAAAAAGCATTTGCTGTAACCCTGTATAGAGTTTTTCTCCTGTAACATTCGTTACAAATCCCTACACCCTGTGTACCCTGTATTTCTCCCTGACCTATCTACTACCTATATCCCTGCTCGTAGGTACCCATACATTGTACCTATAGTCTACCATTTCCCCTACATTACCTATATTTTCCTTTTCCTACCTTTGCACAATGGAGCAGTTGCAAATGGGTAAAAATTATTCATAAATGGTCGATTCCTATGAAACAAGTTGTGAAAAATCCAAATCTGAGGTCAAAACTCGGAAAAAATAACTGTAAAAGGTCAAAAATTCAATTTTTATTTTCCATTTTAATGAACGCGTTCAAAGATGTGTGACGTCAGACTTCAGGCAGTTGTCTTTTTCATCCACTAGGTAGCGCCAGTATGCAAAATTATTAATAAATGGTCGATTCCTATGAAACAAGTTGTGAAAAATCCAAATATGAGGTCAAAACTCCGAAAAAATAACTGTAAAAGGTCAAAAATTCAATTTTTGTTTTCCATTTTAATGAACGCGTTCAAAGATGTGTGACGTCAGACTTCAGGCAGTTGTCTTTTTCATCCACTAGGTAGCGCCAGTATGCAAGCACGCTTGCGGAGGAGAAGAAAGAAATGCGCAAAAACGTATGCGCACAAACACATTAATGTGTTGCCTGCGAGGGAGCTTTGCTCGGGACATTTGATGTGACGTCCGTTACCACTGGAAAAGGGGAGGAAGACAAGGCGATAGAGAGAAAGGAAGGAGGAGGAGAAAATATATATAGGGATAGGAAAAGATAAAGAAGGTGGAGGCATAGAGGGGAAGGAGAAATAGGAAGAGAAGGAGGATAAAAAAGAGGAAGAGGAAAAAGAAAATGAAGAGGAAGGAAGAGATGAAGGAAGAGTAGGGGAAAGAACAGGAAAAAGAGATAGAGAAGAAGGAAGAGAGAAAGCAGGCGAAAGAAGAAGAGAAGAAGGAAACAAGCAAGACAGAAAAGGAGAAGAAGAAGACAAGTCAATTCATAAAATTTAGCGAGGTGTAAACGACATTTGAGACAAGACTGACTAGCATTCATGTTTAACACAATTAAAATTCCTTTTTAGCGGAATTCTTGCATTTCAAGAAGTGTACCTACCTACCTAGGAAGGCATGCAAAATTAAGAGAATTTGAAGAGGAATGAAGAGTAATATTGAAGTATGTACCTACCTACATGTAGGAACTATGGGAAGACATGAAAAATGAAGATAGCTTGAAGTTGAAGAACAAGAATGAAGACTTATTGAAGTAAATACCCACCAGGAAGGCATTGAAAATGAAGAAGAATGAAAAGTTTTTCAAGTGCCTACCTAAGAAGATACGAAAAATGAAGAGAACTTGAAGAAAAATGAAGAGAAATTGAAAAACAAGATTGGAGAGTAATATTAAAGTAACGTACCTAAAAAAGACATGAAAAAGGAAGGAAAGTTAAGAGTAAAAAAAAAAAAAAAATGAAGAGTAATATTAGGATGCCTCGGGATCTAGAAGTCGTAGAAGAAAAAAGGAAAATTCCATTGTTCCTCGTTTTTTCTGACTTAGAAACTTCACCCAAGTAAGCGCAACTGTTCTATTCATTGTTCCAATAGGATGAGTATAATAGATAACTTCTCATTTTTGTTCTTTTCCTCCTCTTCCCTCTATCTATTCGTTTTTCCTTGCAGAATTCGACCTTTCCTTTCCATCTATCCTTTTCTTTTCTTTTTGTTCTCTTTTTTTCTCTCCTCCCTACTTCTCTCTCTCTCTCTCTCTTTCTCTCTCTCTCTCTTTCTCTCTCTCCTTGTCTGTCATCTAATATCATCTAGTTTTCACTTCTAATTTACCCTCCGGAACAAAAGTCCTTGTTTTTCAGAGTGTAGATCAAAAATAATTAGAAGATTAGAACTCACACAGAAAGGCGAGAACTACCCAGTGTTTGAGGGAGGGGAGGTACAGTCCAGAAGGGGAGGGGGGATTCATTAAAGTAATGCCCCCAGTGGCGTATAGCTGCGGCTAATCTAGACCAGTCATCTAATATCATCTAGTTTTCACTTCTAATTTACCCTCCCGAACAAAAGTCCTTGTTTTTCAGAGTGTAGATCAAATAATTAGAAGATTAGAACTCACACAGAAAGGCGAGAACTACCCAGTGTTTGAGGGAGGGGAAGAGAGGTACTACCCAGTGTTTGAGGGAGGGGAAGGTAGGTACTACACAGTGGTAGAGGGAGGGGAGGTACAGTCCAGAAGGGGAGGGGGGATTCATTAAAGTAATGCCCCCAGTGGCGTATAGCTGCGGCTAATCTAGACCATCTTTCCATCCGTGGCACAAGCTCTGCTTATACGGGTGGGTAATGGGTATACCATTTATAAGAAAAATATATGTTCTGAGTTTTTTGTCAATCAAATATAAATGGAAACTTATTAAAAAAAATAATAATAATAATAATAAACTAGGGACAGTCCCTCGCTCCACACGTAATTTAGCGATTGTTTCATTGGTGCGAAATAAAAACAGCAACGAAACATTTTTTCTTTTTTTATTAAAGTTCAAGGTTTAACTTGTGGAATGAAGTTCTCAGGAGCAATGAAAATCAACTTAAGTAAATTTTCCTTTCGGGAAACTATTAATCATTGCTCTATTCATTTTGGAGAAGTGGTCAGTTTCCCGAAAGAAAAATACGCCTTAACTCAAACATACCTACACCGCTGATTTCAGTACGGGGAGGTCGTTTTTAATCTTCTGATCTTTTTGTCTGCCTTTAGAATCCTGATGTCATCTCACTCATTACAATCTGTTCTGACTTTTTTTTTGCCCGCTTTGAATTTTTCCCATTCTAAGAGTTCAAGGGGTAACTGTCCTCATTGAATTGAGGATGAAAGGTACACTCTGTATGTTTCACATCAGAGGAGCATATTAGACAAAACATTTCACCACATATTTGACAGAAAAGAAGAGTGCCCGCTTTGAATTTTTCCCATTCTAAGAGTTCAGGCGGTAACTGTCCTCATTGAAATGAGGATGAAAGGTACACTCTGGCCCGCTTTGAATTTTTCCCATTCTAAGAGTTCAGGCGGTAACTGTCCTCATTGAAATGAGGATGAAAGGTACACTCTGTATGTTTCACATCAGAGGAGCATATTAGACAAAACATTTCACCACATATTTGACAGAAAAGAAGAGGTACCCACCAACGAAGAGGAATTAAAAAAAAAGAGAAAGATTCGAAAAGAAGACAGGCATAAAAGTCGAAATGTGAAGAACGCAACATCTGACGGAAAAAGTGCAAAAGAAGATAACAAAAGAAAGAATCAAAGGAATAAGAAAAAGTGTACACACAACTCCATTAAAAGATATTGGAGAACCGTGAACCAGAAAGTGTGCACAGAAAAAAAGGCCTTACATCAGCGCGAAAGTTTTCTCGGGCATCATAATTGCTAAAACTTGGAAGTGGGGGAAGAGAGAAGGATGAAGAAGATTTTTTTGTTTTTTGCCCGCTTTGAATTTTTCCCATTCTAAGAGTTCAGGCGGTAACTGTCCTCATTGAATTGAGGATGAAAGTTACACTCTGTATGTTTCACATCAGAGGAGCATATTAGACAAAACATTTCACCACATATTTGACAGAAAAGAAGAGGTACCCACCAATGAAGAGGAATTAAAAAAAGAGAGAAAGATTCGAAAAGAAGACAGGCATAAAAGTCGAAGTGAAGAACGCAAAACCTGACAGACGAAAAAGTGCAAAAGAAGATAACAAAAGAAGGAATCAAAGGAATAAGAAAAAGTATGTACACAACTCCATTAAAAGATATTAGAGAACCGTGAACCAGAAAGTGTGCACAGAAAAAAGGCCTTACATCAGCGCGAAAGTTTTCTCGGGCATCATAATTGCTAAAACTTGGAAGTGGGGGAAGAGAGAAGGATGAAGAAGAACAAAAGAGAAAAGCAGAAAGCAAAGACGCAAAGAGAAGAACAGAGGAGGAAAAGAAGAACGAAAGGAAAAAGAAGAAGAAAGATTGGTGAGGGTGGGGATGAAAACTTTTGAATCAATGAGAGCCCAAACCTTTCTCTTTAATTGAAAGTTTAACACAGAAACAATTCTTTGGGCCTGGCTCTCTCTATCTTTTGGTGTTATAATGAGGAAACAAGGGATTCTGGTTATCTTTATTCTGTGGGTAATTCGTCGTTAAGAGAGCTGAAGAGCTCAGTTCGTTACAAATCCCTACACCCTGTGTACCCTTTATTTCCCCCTGACCTATCTATGTACCTACGTATATCCCTGCTCCTACCCATACATTGTACCTAATAGTCTACTATTTCCCCTACATTACCTATATTTTCCTTTTCCTTACCTACCTACCTTTGTACAATGGAGCAGTTGCAAATGGGTAAAAATTATAAGAGCTCAGAAAAAGGCATAGCCGGATTTCCAGTTTCATTAAAAAAAAAAAAAATCACCTACTTATTGCTAACATCAGTAGCTAAATAAATCATAAATGACCGAAAATCTCATTCAGCCATTTTGATTTTCCTTGTCAAAATACATAACCAAATTCTAAATGAATAGTTGATTTACTTGTTCCTCATCTCTGACACCTGACATTTTATTTAGAAGACAGTTCAAATGTCTTCATCTTACAACGTTTTTCCTAATCCTTTTCACTTTTCTAGTCTGAAGAACAAAGTCTTCTTCTTTTCCTGTACCTACCTTTGTCGAATTTGACTTGGGGTTGGCGTTATACCTTCTTTTATCCTAACCCACCACACCCTTGGACAGTTCAAATGTCTTCATCTTACAACGTTTTTCCTAATCCTTTTCACTTTTCAAGTCTGAAGAACAGAGTCTTCTTCTTTTCCTGTACCTACCTTTGTCGAATTTGACTTGGGGTTGGCGTTATACCTTCTTTTATCCTAACCCACCACACCCTTCTATACAATACCTTCCCCACCCCTTCCCTCTCAAAGTATGAAGAATTGAAAACAAGTTGATGATTTTGAAACTGAACTTCTACATCAAACTAAATTTTCCATGAGTTTCTAAATTTCTTTGTAGAATCAATTGAAAGTTGAAAGGTTTACCCCAAAAAATAGACAAAGAAACGAAAAGTATTACTTTGGAGTTTGATAGATGTCAAAGTCAAATTCCAAATTTTCTAATTTCTCGTGATACCTGAAGCATTTTAATAATTGAAGTTTGAAATCAGAATGTTTAAAGTTGAAACAAATCAAACATCAAGATGATATTCTCTATTGTTTTATAGTTTGGTAAGTAATGTACCTATGTATTTTATTATTCTTCGATTCAAAGTTCATAATACTTAAAGATAGAAGTATTAAACAAGATATACCTACCTATTATTTTTATTGATTCATTCAGACGTCCATTTTATAGTATCTCCATACCTTTTAGAATGGCATGCTGATCTGATGTCTTAGCCAGATTGGACACCTTGTTCTTACCTGAAACAAAGAAATAAATTTACAAATAAATGTCAAAAAATTACAAATTTTCGTATCCATGGAGAAAAGGCATTAAATATTTGTTTGGGCAAAGGCAAATATTTTTCCCCTCTTAAAATAAATGCTAAAAAAATAAAGAAAAAATACTAAGTATGTTATGTTTCTACACTTTCTACAACCTACAACAGGAAGCTCGACTTTTTTCTTAAAAAAAAAAAAAAAAAAAAAAAAAAAAAGAAACACTATAATACCTATCTCATAAATAAGTGCATAACATAAGCATAACTATAGTAGATTAGATAGATAGATTCGTAGAAGCTCAACCCGTCCTTTGGGGCTGCCCCCCTCGACTAAATTCTGGATACGGCCCTGCGACTATGAGTGTAGTCACCTCAATAATTTACTTCACAGTTCGCCAGCCTAGTTTACATGATAAAACTAGGTTGCACGAGCAACCTGTTGCGTGTGGACAGCAATATTCTTTCAAGCAACGTGAAACCAAAACCACGGCCTACGCGACCGACCGATATGTTTGATCCAGTGATCGAACTGGTAGCGGCTCATCGTGAGATTCGTGAGGCTACAAATCGTATCCAGTGAAACCGCAGCCTAATTGAACCGGTAGCGGCTCATCGTGAGGCTACAAATCGTATCCAGTGAAACCGCAGCCTAATACCTCTACCACACCTGTCAGAAAGCTCTCTCTCCTTCTTCCCATCATCACTTTAGCCGTTAAATAGACAGCCAAGAAGATGTGGGATGAAATGCCGTCGATATTGGAACTCTCTCCTTCTTCCCATCATCACTTTAGCCGTTAAATAGACAGCCAAGAAGATGTGGGATGAAATGCCGTCGATATTGGAATTCTCTCCTTCTTCCCATCATCACTTTAGCCGTTAAATAGACAGCCAAGAAGATGTGGGATGAAATGCCGTCGATATTGGAAGTACTTTATTAGACGCCCTTCACTTTAACGGTATATTGAATACTGATTGACAGGTTAACCCTCGGATCCTTAATTGTGTTTTCTGACCTAGCTGAAAAACACTGAGTCGGGGGTTTGATTTCCGTCCGGGATATTCTTTATCCTGAACAGATAAATCGGAACGGCTGACTTTCTCCTAATCCTGTCCTCTGTCTTTATTCGCTTTCGGGACGATTTGCCAAATTTCACCAAGGTGAACAAACTCCGTTTGAGGTATGCGAATGAAACAGACAATCCAAATGGAATAAAGATCATTTTCGTTTTCCGGCAATGTTGAAGTTGTAAGCCATAAGATAAGATGGACTACACACTGCCATCAAGGGTTAATGGAAAGTAAGAATGATGTGGGAGGTACATTCTGGCAGGATGTGGGACAGGATAGGAGAAAGCCAGCCGTTCCGAGAACGAACATTATCCCAGCAGGATAAAATCCGCCCCGGGCGGGAATCGAACCCGCGGCCTAGCGCTTACAAGGCAGACGCACTACCAACTAGCTAACTAGGCTGGCAGAGTCGGGGGTTTGATTTCCGTCCGTGATATTCTTTATCCTGAACAGATAAATCGGAACGGCTGACTTTCTCCTATCCTGTCCTCTGTCTTTATTCGCTTTCGGGACGATTTGCCAAATTTCTGAACAAACTCTGTTTGAGGTATGCGAATGAAACAGACAATCCAAATGGAACACCCCTGAAGGGGATTTAGCTAAAAATCATTTTCGTTTTCCGGGGATGTTGAAGTTGGAAGCCATAAGATAAGATGGACTACACACTGCCATCAAGGGTTAATGGAAAGTAAGAATGATGTGGGAGGTACATTCTGGCAGGATGTGATGAAAAGAAGCTTTCTAAATTTATTTATAGCCTCATAGAAATACACAAAGCTAAAGTTATCTTCAATGAAGCTAAAGTTATCTTCAATAAAGCTAAAGTTATCTTCAATAAAGCTCGCTGAAGTTCTCTTTATTTTCAGATACTCTGATGCAGAAAGTAGGAGAATATCAAATTTTCCTCAAAAATGAAAGTGAAAAAATACAGGGTGCTAAAAAAAACTATACATATTTTCACCAAATAGCCCTCAGCTTCACAAAAAAAAAAAAAAAAAAAAAAAAAAAAAAAAAAGGTTTTTTCACTTCTTAGAAGTTCCAAGAGCTTCATTTTCCTTGATGATACTTGATACACCCAGTCAATATAACTTCTCGGAAATTTTCATTTCTAAAGGGATGGATATTAGATATATTTTATAGCTACCTACCACATCATCAGCAACTTCTTTGTACTTTCAATCTTCTCCTTTAGCTTTACCTTGTCCTGCTTTCTATTTTTCACTCAAAATACCCCCTCCTCCCTTTATTTCGGACTGGATGTTGCAATGCAAGTCACATAATTCCCATAAAGTCTGATAGAAATAAAGAAAATAAATGTGTTTCTAGAATCAGTATTAGCTGTGGAGATGCAGGAATAGAAGAGGAAAGAGAGAAAGGAAAGAGGAGGAGGAGGAGGAGGAGAAAAAGAGGATGAGGAGGATAGAGGCATAGAGGGGAAGGAGGATAAATAAAACAAAAAGGGAGAAGGAGATGGAAGAGGAAAAGAAGGAAGAACAGGGGAAGGAAAGTAAGGTAAGAGGAGCAGGAAGAAGAAGAAAAGAAGGAAGGAGAGGAAGATAAGGATGTAAAGGAGATATAGAAGAAGGCAAAGAGAAAGCAGGCGAAAGAAGAAGAGAAGAAGGAAACAAGACAGAAAAGGAGAAGAAGAAGAAGAAGAAGAAGAAGACAAGTCAATTCATAAAACTTAGCGAGGTGTAAACGACATTTGAGACAAGACTGACTAGCATTCATGTTTAACACAATTAAAATTCCTTTTTAGCGGAATTCTTACATTTCAAGAAGTACGAGTACATACCTAGGAAGGCATGAAAAATTAAGAGAATTTGAAGAAGAATGAAGAGTAATATTGAAGTATGTACCTACCTACATGTAGGAACTACCCCCACAAAAACACAAATGTGAAAAAAAAGGCCAAGTTCCTATCCAAAAATGTCGGCCTATAAAAGTGGTGAGATCAGAAAATAAGACTTCAGTTCAAACAAATTGATCCTTTCTATTTTCCCCTCTGCGTTTCAACTAGACTTGAGTAATCTGCAGATTTACATATAACTAGTAGTAAATAGGTAACTAGACTGCTTTGCTAATGCAAATGCTTGTCTTCTCCAATGCTAACTTTTATTTGTAACCTTTGTACAGTGTATCTTTCTCCACCTCATGAACACACAGTACCTACCTACCACTCTGTACACACATAGTTGTGAGAAGTTCTATATAGTGTAGTTTCCGAGAAGACAGCATTATTTCAAGAGGAAAATTTCCCACAACAACATAGAGGATAAAAAATGGGCCTAGTTTATACTGTGTGGTGTATGTGGAGGGGAGAAGGGGGAGGTGGGGGGGACGTACGTGCTCTAGCAAAGAATAGACGAATCAGGGAGAGGGGGAGGGAGAGAGGAGAGTAGGAGGAAAGAAAGAGGAGAAGAATGGTGAGAGGAGAAAAGGGGAAAAGAGAGAGAGTAAGGGAAGAGAGAGAGAGAGGGCACTGAGAGGAGAAGGAGGAGAGAGAGAAAGGAGGAATTTAGAGAGAGGGGGGGTAATGGAAGAGAGAGAAAGAGAGAGAATCGAGAGAGAGAGAGCGCAAATTTCGAGAAAAATTGGAGCCACTGAAGCGATTATACATAATAATGTGTACATGAGAGAGAAAGGAGAAAAGGAGAGAGAGAGAGACAGAGAGAGAAATGAAGAGAAAATTTTAAGGGGAGAGAGAGAGAGAGAGAGAGAGAGAGAGAAAACATGTGTACACCCATGGGCATTCATGGTTGAGAAATTTCTTCCCATGTTAAACAAGGATAGAATATGTTGTGAGAAGTCACGAGTCCGGGAATTAAATGAAATCCTGGAATACAAGTGAAATGCCGGGAATATAAACCAAATGCCGGGAATACGAATCAAATGCCAGGAATATAAATCAAATTCCGGGAATACATGAGTCCGGGAATTAAATGAAATCCCGGAATACAAGTGAAATGCCGGGAATATAAACCAAATGCCGGGAATACGAATCAAATGCCAGGAATATAAATCAAATTCCCGGAATACAAGTCAAATGCTGGGAATACACACCAAATACCAGAAATACAAGTAAAATGCCGGGAATACACACCAAATACCAGATATACAAGTAAAATGCCGGGAATAGACTTCACATAGTCTATTGACAAACTATCCTATCTGTGAGCTAGAGGCATAACTTTGATGCTATTGAACACTTGACGCTTAAAATTTCAGGGTTAAAGTTAGGCTGTAGGATGGTACTTCAAAAGTTGGCGAGAGTCGAACCCGGGACCGTCTACTCCCCAGCGCAAGCACGTACCACGGGATATAATTATATATATCATAGTAATATTCCCCTAGTTTTTATCCATTCAGACAAGTTTCCTCTGAATAGAATCATTATAACTTGAAGAAGACTAATGATTTCTTGAATAGAATAGAATTTCTATCCCATCTGTGAGCTAGAGGCATAACTTTGCTATTGAACACTTGACGCTTAAAATTTCAGGGTTAAAGTTAGGCTGTAGGATGGTACTTTAAAAGTTGGGACTTCGAGAGTCGAACCCGGGACCGTCTACTCCCCAGGGCAAGCACGTACCACGGGATATAATTATATACTCGTATATCATAGTAATATTCCCTTAGTTTTTTATCCATTCAGACAAGTTTCCTCTGAATAGAATCATTATAACTTGAAGAAGACTAATGAAAACTGTTTACCCTTGCAGTCAACAATAACCGAACAAAATAAGTTTCCAGTTTTAGATCGACCTTTTAGGCTCACTTGGACCTTTTGGGGTCCTCGAAAGGAGCCCTTTTTGGAGTGCTGAGTTCTACTTTACCTACTTCATTAATTTTTTGAACGCAATATTTTTTCAATTATTAAAACAGAGCCAATTAAATTATGGCTAGGTATATAATATTTATCAATTGCGAACATAATTATTTATTTTAATAAGAAGATGATGTAAGTCACAAAATGTAATAAATTTGTACAACAGCCCAAGGTGTCTACGTACATAATTATGTATGTATGTTTCTATGTAAATAACAGCCTATGTACATTGTACCTATCTATGTATCTTTCTATGTACAAGACACGTGCCTCTCAAATCTAATAACAAAACCTACGTCCATAGGTATGTAAGAGAGAGAGAGAAAGGGGAGGGAGGGAGAAAAAAGAGAAAGAAATTAATATATTTAAATATTAAATTTGATAGAAAAAAACTCATTTACATAACTCTGTGGAAGGCCGTGTTTCTCTCTCTCTCTCTCTCTCTCTCTCTCCCTCTCTCTCTCCCTCTCTCCCTCCCTCTCTCTGCCTCTCTGCCTCTCTCTCTCTCTGCCTCTCTCTCTCCCTCTCTCACTCTCACTCTCTCTCTCTTCATCCCTCTCTCCCCCTCTCTCACTCTATCTCTCTCTTCCTCCCTCTCTCCCTCCCTCTCTCTCTCTCCCTCTCCCTCCCCTCTCATTCTCTCATATTCGACCTAATTTTTTTCCGTGGAACATCCTACCTGCCTACCTTATTGTAATATACATAATATTGTATACACATTCAGATAGCAGAAAATCATAGTGGAGGGAGGGGGGGGGGCCGAGGGGCTGATTTTTGATTAAATCATGATGTTCCCACCTGGGGGGGAACTTTTATAGGGGTCGAGGGGCTGATTTTTGATTAAATCATGATGTTCACACGTGTGGGGAAAATTATATCAAATGTCTAGGTACAGTAGAACCTCGATTATTTCAATTTCCATTATTTCAACTCTATTATTTCAACTTCAAAATTCATTGTTTTTTTCCATCTTTAAAACGATATCCTATCTTATCAGAGGAAAAGATCATAGAAAGTGATCATTTCAACCTCGATCATTTCAACTACCCCCGGTCCCAATTGGTTGAAATAATCGAGGTTCCACTGTATAATTATGGAAAACAATCATGTAGGTACATTTGAAAACCTGTTTGTCTAATTGGGACCCGTTCCTTGGATTCCAAATTATACAGGTTCGACTGTATTGTATTGACATATTATTACATTCTAAGTTTCTTAAGTGTTTATTGGATTTTTATTTATTTATTTTTGTCGAAATGAGGAAAAATCCAACGTTATTTTTTTTATTTTATTTATTTTTTTTATTTTATTATTTTTTTTTTTTTTTAAAGATGAGTTCTTCCCAAAAGAGAGAAAGATTCGAAAAGAAGACAGGCATAAAAGTCGAAATGTGAAGAACGCAAAACCTGACAGACGAAAAAGTGCAAAAGAAGATAACAAAAGGAAGAATCAAAGGAATAAGAAAAAGTATATACACAACTCCATTAAAAGATATTAGAGAACCGTGAACCAGAAAGTGTGCACAGAAAAAAAGGCCTTACATCAGCGCGAAAGATTTCTCGGGCATCATAATTGCTAAAACTTGGAAGTGGGGGAAGAGAGAAGGATGAAGAAGAACAAAAGAGAAAAGCAGAAAGCAAAGACGCAAAGAGAAGAACAGAAGAAAAGAGGAGGAAAAGAAGAAGAAAGATTGGTGAGGGTGGGGATAAAAACTTTTGAATTAATGAGAGGATGAGAGGCCAAACCTTTCTCTTTAATTGAAAGTTTAACACAGAAACAATTCTTTGGGCCTGGCTCTCTCCATCTTTTGGTGTTATAATGAGGAAACAAGGGATTCTGGTTATCTTTATTCTGTGGGTAATTCGTCGTTAAGAGAGCTGAAGAGCTCAGTGTACATACCTACTTATAAGTTAGTAGCTTAGAAGATATTCTTCTAAACAAGTAGTGGAGATTCTGGGAATAGAGAGGTACTTAGTAGATTTAGTAGACACTCTTCTAAATAATCCACGTGGTGTTGTAGGCAAATACTATGTATAGTGTAGATCCCTATACGTATGTAATCTACTATTACGAGCACACACTTATTAGCTGTTATCTTCAAATTATGTACAATAGCTGTTATCTTCAAATTTAGATACTGAATTATTTGAAGATATTAATGTACCTATTTCTTTTATTTGAATAAAGTGTTGTTGTAGGCAAATACTATGTATAGTAGATCCCTATACGTACGTAATCTATACTATTACGAGCACACACTTATTAGCTGTTATCAAATTATGTACAATAGCTGTTATCGTCAAATTTAGATACTGAATTATTTGAAGATATTAATGTACCCATTTCTTTTATTTGAATAATATTGATAAGAGAAGTATTAGATGCTAACATGTATTATAATGTTATCCATGTGGTGGTATCTATGTACTATGTAGGTGTCTTAGGTATATATAGGTAATTATGTATATGAACCGATTATTAGGCAGGGAAGAAGAGGGAGTGAGTGTGTGTGTGAGAGAGAGGGAGAGAGAGAGACAGAGGGAGGGGAAAAAAGAACGAGAGAAAGAGAGGGAGGTTTCCACAAACATGGAAGTATGTATCTGATTGGGAAAAAAAATACCTACCATATTTCCAATGGATAGTTCCAATGCCTTCCAATGTTCACATTCACAACTCGTAAGTTACCAAAGCAGCATAAACTCACAAGCAATATGTGTATCGAGCTAAAGCTGGAAATCCCAGGGGAATAAGTCACAAAACGTCAGAGTACATTGAGAGCACAAATCTAACGTAAATCATGTAAATCTATCCCCCGTACAATCCTGTCAAAGTTTCTTTTCGTTAGTACGAGAGCGAAAAGTTCAAAAGTGAAATAACGAAACAGAAATAACAATGTAGAAACTTTAAAAACAAAATAAAATCCCTGGAATAATAATAATAAAAACAACGTGGGTATGTAAAAAAGTACAAAATAAAATATTGACGTCGATAACGCTGAAACCGGTCTTAAATTAACGACAGAAGAAAAACATAGTAATTTAAGATTACAAGGCAAACACCTCGTCAAATCTGTCTCCAGCTGGGAAGGTCCCCTCCACACTTGCCCCATTTTATAATTTCCCTTGGTGTTTTGAATTTTGAAATAAATTTTCCCAAAATTTTATCAAAAACCGACCTCCGCTCTGTTCGTTGAAAAATTCAGAGCACCAGGGTGTGGTCTATGGTGCTAAGGACACTGAAGAGGTGATCTATGCGTTTTATAATGATTACACAGAGAAGTTCAAGAAACACCATATAATACCAGACATACATATTACACAACACCAGAAAACCGAAACAATTATGGTTTACTATTGAGGTTGCCGAATCACATTGGAATTAACACATGGTCTGTCTATATCTATATCGTTTGGGCAAAGTTCCAAAGGCAACAGTGCTCCCATTATTATTACTATGAGAAAGCAAGGGACTACTTGGCAGTGCTCCCTGTTATAATGATGTGAGGGAGCAAGGGGGAGTTCATTAATTAGAAGAAATAGATTTTAATGCGTGGCAGCTGCTAATCATATGTCGGAAATCTTCAGTCCTCACGTCACAAATTCTGACAACGTGACACGGTGACAACGTCAAAGTCGTGAGGCATTTGGAGTTGTGGGAACTAAAAACATGGCGGGCTTTTTCAAACTCAATGCAGGAATAGTAAATCCAATGGAATAGTAAATTTACATATGTTTTCAACTTGAACAATAGGTATTTATTTCCCAAATTTCGACAAAATCAGACGAACCGTTCCGAAGTTTTAACCAAAGAAAAATTCATGGAAAGAATTCCTAGTCGAAACTCGAAAAGATCCAAAATCTATTGGTTTTTATAAAGGATAGTTAATTTATAATTTCCCTTGGTGTTTTGAATTTTGAAATAAATTTTCCCAAAATTTTATCAAAAACTAACCTCCGCTCTGTTCGTTGAAAAATTCAGAGCACCAGGGTGTGGTCTATGGTGCTAAGGGCACTGAAGAGGTGATCTATGCGTTTTATAATGATTATGACTCTATTTATTTTTCCCTACCGTTCCTCCTGTATCCACTGTTTTCATTAAAAAACAATAAAAACGGAATGTTTTAATGATTTAACGTTCCATAATGTTTAATTTAAAAGCGTTTAAAAAATTCGGAGCATAAAATTTGGCCCCCATAGTAGTGCTTTTCTTTGGATCGACAGCATATGGCGTTATGACGGCCGATAAATTCTCAACACGAAAACAATTTTTATTGGTTTTCCATTAGGCGTTAATGGGAATTGCCAAAATGTGACGTAGGTACACACGTTCGTCTGTTGTGAAATGCCAGCTAGGAGGAGTATGGTGATTTCAGGGTGTGTTTATGAACAGGGCTGAGATGAGCTCGGACGACGTGAGATAGCTGTCCCGGCGGCAATTTTTAAAATTCATTTTATCACTATTCTTTCGGTACCGTTAATGATAGAAAATTAATATTCTTGTCTTTAAAGTAATTCAAAGCATAGGTAAGTGGTTGAATTTGAACTCTATTACTGCGAGGAAACATCAAAAGAATCCCTGGCTTCCTGGCTAAACTACTTCTAGCTCCTTTGGAGCTGAGTGAGTTCATCTCAAATTATCTTTGACACAATCTCAAACTAAATAAACGCTTACTTGAAAGGCATTTCACAATGGGCGTCCTTGCAGTGGAAATGGTCTGTCTCATGAAGTGGACACTTGATAGCTTACTACACTGAGATTCAAAGGAAATATCAAAAGAATTCCTCGCTAAGCTACATATATATTATGTAATTCTAACTTATTTGGAGGTGAGTGAGCTCATCTCAAGTTGACTTGACTTGAACTACTCAAAAGCTTACTTGAAAGGCATTTCACAATGGGCGTCCTTGCAGTGGAAATGGTCTGTCTCATGAAGTGGACACTTGATAGAGAACACGTACCCCTTCTCTCTCAAAGTATGAAGAATTGAAAACAAGTTGATGTTTTTGAAACTGAACTTGTACATCAAACTAAATTTTCCATGAGTTTCTAAATTTCTTTGTAGAATCCATTGAAAGTTGAAAGGTTTACCCCAAAAAATAGACAAAGAAACGAAAAGTATTACTTTGGAGTTTGATAGATGTCAAAGTCGAATTCCAAATTTTCTAATTTCTTGTGATACCTGAAGCATTTTAATAATTATTGAAGTTTGAAATCGGAATGTTTAAAGTTCAAAGTTGAAACAAATCAAACATCCAAGATGATATTCTCTATTGTTTTATAGTTAGGTAAGTAATATACCTATTTATTTTATTATTCTTCGATTCAAAGTTCATAATACTTCTTAAAGATAGAAGTATTAATCAAGATATACCTACCTAACCTATTATTTTTATTAATTCATTCAGACGTCCATTTTATAGTATCTTCATACCTTTAAGAATGGCATGCTGATCATCTGATGTCTTAGCCAGATTGGGCACCTTGTTCTTACCTGAAACAAAGAAATAAATTTACAAATAAATGTCAAAAAATTACAAATTTTCGTATCCATGGAGAAAAGGCATTGAACATTTGTTTGGGCAAAGGCAAATATTTTTCCTCTCTTAAAATAAATGCTAAAAAAATAATGAAAAAATACAAAGTATGTTATGTCTCTACACTTTCTACAACCTACAACAGGAAGCTCGACTTTTTTCTTAAAAAAAAAAAAAAAAAAAAAAAAAAAAAAAAAAAAAAAAAAATATTTGTTCAGTGAACTCACAAACTCACCTAAAAAAAAGGGCCCCTAGGTAAGAAGGGCCCCCTATAAAGCGACGATCGCAAAGGCCCAAACCGGCCTGACACGCGACGCGAAAATTTCTTCACTTCGCTCAATTAGCATCATTAAATCTATCTGCATTTAAAAGCTTGGAAAGTCAAACCATTTTTGGGATTTACTTTACCTTAGCTTTAAAAAAAAAAAAAATCCTTGAATACTTTTAGCTTAGAAAATGCGTGCTTTGACACTTGACTATTCTGAATATGAAAACAAAACAGAGCAATCGCCAGCCTAGTTAGCTTAGTTGGTAGTGCGTCTGCCTTGTAAGCGCTAGGCCGCGGGTTCGATTCCCGCCCGGGGCGGATTTTTTTCTTTCTTCCTCCTTCTCTATTTTCCAATTTCGCCCCTTCCCTCTCTGTCCTTTCTCTGTATCCTTCCTTCCTTTCTCCTCATAAGCCTATTTTGCTCTCTCCTTCTCTCTCTCACTCTCTATAACGCCGGAAGCTTCCTCCACAGTCCACAGTCTATACTATGTTCATCATAAGAAGAACAATAAATTAACGGCTGGCTTTCTCCTATCCTGTCTTCCTTCTCTCTTCGATTTCGGGACGATAAGACCATAGCAGTTACAGTTCCGCCTCTGGTCAAACCTCAAAAAAAAAAGAAAAAAAAAAAAGAAATTTAACTACCTAGGGATAGTATTAAAATTCTTTGTTTAATATCTAGGCAAATACATAGTTTGTATGACAGTTGGATAGCATCAAATTTATGTCCTACCGGGGCGTATTTAGGGGGTTCATTGGGGTCCAGGCCCTCTCGGGGCTTTGTTTTGCTCCTAAAATATAGTTAAACATACCAAAAGTATTCGTATAGCTATATAAACTATATAATTTCGAGCATACTCACCACCCTATAAAGCTCTATTCCCCCCCCACTGTTCGAGTTCTTGGTCCCCCCGTCCTTTTGCGTGACACTCCAGGCGATACGACCCTGACTGTCTCCTAATATTATTATGTTTTACTTCCCACTTTCCCCTCCCCTTTATTTTTTATCTTTTATGACAGAGTTATTATTTTTCTAGGCGCCTGATTATCCTTTGGTCTTCCACTGTGACCTTTTGTCCTATCCTTGACAAAGTGAACAGAAATATTGTTCCACTACAATAAAGGGCAAAAAAAGAAAAAAAAAAAAAAAATAGCCAGCCTAGTAAGCTCAGTTGGTAGGGCGTCTGCTTGTAAGCGCTAGGCCGCGGGTTTTGATTCGCAAATTTGTATGAAACGCGTGTAACTATTTGTGTATGCAATGTGCCAAGACACAAATTTAGTGGAGATGCCAGTATACTTGCTTTTAGTAAATAAGTACCTACCTAATGTTATCAGGACAAAGATGCTATTTATGGTTAGAAGAGCACCATTAAATTCTAGACTGGCAAGAAGAAGGAGGAGAAGAGAAGAAGAGAGAATATGATACAAAGTGTAAGACAGAAGAAGAAAAAAAGAGTGATATTATGATCCAAACCTATCTACTAAGCTTTTTATACTTTCTGTTTTACTGGTGGTAAAAGAAAAAAAAAAAAAAAAATAGAAAAGAAGAAAGAGAAAAGAAGAAGAAGAAAACTATGTACAATAAAAGTTATTCAGATAGTAAAAAGTTACCCTGGTGACGGGAATAGAGCTAGAAAAAGGAAGCTTTACTCTCTCTCTCCTCTGTTTGATTCCTCTCCTCTTTTTGTCTACTCTGTCCTCGTTTTTATTCTGTCCTCCCGCCTTTTCTCTGTTATGTCCCAAGTGATCTATCTTCTCTCTTTCTCCGGCATCTGGAAATATTTCATTTAGCTCTTCTCCTTTCTATCCTATGTGGGCTTGGTGTCTCCCTTTCTTTTTTTTTTGTCTTTTTTTTTTTATTATTAAAAATTATTAAAAATTTTAAAAATATATTAAAAAATAAAAATTAAA
>NW_007378988.1:69883-73241 GCF_000475195.1 Diaphorina citri
AGCAGGAAAGCAGGAAATAAGAGGCGGAGAGGAAGAGGAAGGAGGAGGATTAGAAGGAAGAGGAGAAGGAAAGTAGAAGGGATTAGAAAGAAGAAGAGGGAAGGAATAGAAGATAGTAAAGGAAGAAGGAGAAGGAAGGTAGAAATGATTATGAACATCCCATATAAATGGATATTTACCTTTTTTTTGCCTTCTTACAAAATTTAACTTATAATTATACGGTTTAGGAAGCACATAAGTAATAGTAAGGGGGGAGGAGGAGATTTATTTAATTCTACATTATAATTAACTTTTTAGAACCATCAACCAGTCCATCCGTAAAGTTCCTCCATAACCTTCAAGTAAAAGATGGTTGCGTACGAAATTAAGTAAAGTACTAACCTTGCTTATTTAATTTACGCAAATTGGGATTATAATATTTAATTTTAGTATTTTTACTTTACAACCATAACTATTTAATAAATGTAAAAAAGAAAAAAAAAAATTATAATTTAAATAATGGGTTACTATTAACGGTATAGATACAAATAACTATTTATAATAATATGGATCGGTTAAAATTAACCCGAGACAAAAATTATTAACTTTTTTATAACGCAAAGTTTTTAAAATTCACTTCGATATCACTTTGAAATCCGGTGAGGGTTTTTTTTTCCCGAGGAAAGCCCCTTGGGTTTTCAGGTACCACACCGCAATTTTTCAGCTAGATTTTGACCCTTGAATGAAACAAGCCAATAACAACTGACGTTCGCCATTTGTCAATCATTTGTCGTAGTTTACTTTCATATGTACCTTAATATATGTTGAGGTCTAAGGAAAGACAAGATTAAAGGAGAAACCACATTATGGACAAATCCAAATGTATGTATGGGGTTCTCGTTTAAGCAGATGTGCTTATCTTTATTCGTGGTTGTCCGGCGACATTTTTGTGGACTTGTCTTTGCTACACTGTGTGAGGTGAAGCTTAGTGGCTGTAGGGCGTGACCGTAGTTATAGATTGTTTTTTGAGCGGGGGGTAGTGTGGGGATGTATGTATTTTGGGATTCCTATTTAGATTTCACTGTTTTTTCTCTTTTTTTTTTTTTTTTTTTTTTTTTTTTTTTTTTTTAAGAAATAATCTCGTAACGGAAACGTAACGACATCAGGGATTTGAATTAAAAAAAGGGGAGGGTGTGCACCCCCCCTAATCGTACAGAAGGCTCTTTTCCTTCTTCCTTACAAAAAAAAATGTTTCATAGCAGAGGAAATTGAAAAAAAAAGTATTACAATAAATTCGAAAAAGATGGAAAAATAGAAAAAAATATAGGAAGGAAAGAGAAAGGGAGAGAGAAGAGGGAGGGAGAGGGAAGGAGAGAGAGGGTGGGATTTTGATTTGAAAGGGGAGGGAGGAAAAAAAGAGACAGGAGAGAGAGAGAGAGAGAGAGAGAGAGAGAGAGAGAGAGAGAGAGAGAGAGAGAGAGAGAGAGGAGAGAGAGAGAGAGAGAGAGAGAAAGAGAGAGAGAGAGAAGGAAGGATAAGTGGAGAGAGAAAGGGTTATGTTAAAGGGAAAACCCCATTCCATAGTACCTACGAGACCAGGGTAGTATACAAACCTACAAACACAAATTTGAATTAAAACAAATAACTTGGAATAAATTTGCATGATTTCTGTCCTGGTTGTTGGTATTTGTTGTTCTTTTTTTTCCAATTGAAAATGAACCCGCTGTTTCATTCCATTTTAACTTCAATTTTATTTTAAAAAATGCCTCAGGGTCGAATCACACACTATAGAACTCACGCATAAAAGTGGGCGCTATCCCTATAGGGACCCCATAGGCCCTGTAGATCCCAGATGTAAATAAAGTCCCACACAAAACACAAAAAGAATAAGTATGACAGGCCACAAATCCTCTATGATCCAACAGGCAAACAAAACTACCATCTTACTATCTGAACCCAAAGCAAGTAGTCAAACAAATAAAAGAAACTAGAAAGGTATTAGTCATAAATGTTATCATGTAAATAAAGCGAAATGTAAACAATAAAACAATCCACACAGTAGTGAAAATATAAAAGAGTCATTGACTGACTCGTGAACTGAAAAGAGTCGTCATTGACTGACTCGTGAACTGAAAAGAGTCGTCATTGACTGACTCGTGAACTGAAAGGAGTCATTGACTGACTCGTGAACTGAAAAGAGTAGTTCTTTTTTACAACTCACTCAGTACACATCAGTTCGGTGGTCTCAAAAGGAAGGGATAGAAGAGTCATAGCAAGGATATCACACTCACACAAGACACAGGGAACTTCCACCAGGGAATTTCGCGAAGAAGAAAAAATGTCATAGGTCAGCAATATTTTCTTTTTGTCTGAAAAGCTGCAAGTTATTGTAGTCTCGTAGTTGTTGTTATTGTAGTTTTGTTGTTGTTGTTGTTGTTGTGTTTGTTGTTGTTGTTGTTGTGTTTGTTGTTGTTGTTGTTGTTGTGTTTGTTGTTGTTGTTGTTGTTGTTGTTGTGTTTGTTGTTGTTTTGTAGTTGTTGCAGCGGAGAGAATGAGGGATGACTGTAGTGTTCCCACTTTCCCAGCTATAAGTTATGACGACAAAACTTGTAACTTACAAAACAGGGTGTCTTCAATATATTGTAAAGCTACGTTTCCACTTAGGCGACATTTGCCACGCGGCCTGTATTGCGCGGCATACGCAGTGCGGCAAGGATGAAGCGCCAAAGGTCCTACTACTGAATAAATTTATTGTTTTTATATAAGTTTATCAAATAAATAGGTCTTCCATTCATGTTGAGTTTTTCCTATCAGAATTTCTTATCTTGGAAAGGCCATCCTATGAAGTACTACTGTAGCAACTGAAAGATATTCTGTAATCCCTGTACCTAGTTACAACTACAACTGCAGTATTAATTTAACTCAGCACAGCTTATACCTTTGAACTGAATCCGGTAAAACTTTCCAGAAAGCAATTTCTCAAGTATGATGCGATATGGTGATAAGTATGATGTGATGATAAGCATGATGTGATGTGGTGATAAGTGTGATGTGATGTGGTGATAAGTATGATGTGGTGTGGTGATAAGTATGATGCGATATGGTGATAAGTGTGTGAGGTGGTGGTGGTAAGTATGATGCGATATGGTGATAAGTATGATGTGATGATAAGCATGATGTGATGTGGTGATAAGTGTGATGTGATGTGGTGATAGTATGATGTGATGTGGTGATAAGTATGATGTGGTGTGGTGATAAGTATGATGCGATATGGTGATAGGTATGATGTGATGTGGTGATGAGTGTGATGTGATGTGGTGATAAGTATGATGGGATGATAAGTATGATGTGATGTGGTGATAAGTGTGATGTGATGTGG
>NW_007378989.1:0-936 GCF_000475195.1 Diaphorina citri
TTTCTCAGCCAAACATCTGGCGAGTGGTGGCACTGAGAAAAAATGCAAATAATATCACAACAATAGAAATAATGTGATACTATTATGATATGAAGTCGAGACAGGGGCGAACATAAAACACTTGAGACTCGTTCCCACTTGTCGTGAGTGTCATCCGATTTTTTCCCCGAATGTCCTGTAGGAAATGTAATTTAAATGAGAGTGTTCCCACTTACGCACGACACGATTTTTAGTCCGTCCTTCCTTTATTATTACAATAGTAATAAAAAGGTATAAGGGACGGACTATTGTATTCGCTTCGGTGTCGTCTGATCTGTCTGTCTGTCGGTCGGTCTGTCCCCATAGAAGGACTTATCCAAACCTGGTCGACCTATATATCAAATTAAAGGTCTTTTTATCAGGAACACGAAAATGGTGGTGTACAATGTTCTCCAGAGAACCATAAAGCCAAAAAACCAAAAAAACTGGTTTTGGGGGGATTTTTTTCACATTTCCTCACACAAATGAGCTCTGATCTTGAAATTTGTCGCGACGACCTATGAACTCAAAGCGAGAAAGTTTTAGATAACACTTCAGTCGATCATTTAAGACCGGTTTTAGCGTCACCGATGTTAAGCTACGCCGAGCAAAGCCAATAAATGGATGGGTGACTTAAAGTTAATTGAGTAATTGTGGGATTTTTTTTTCACATTTTCTCACACAAATGAGCTCTAATCTCGAAATTTGTCGCGACGACCTATGAACTCAAAGCGAGAAAGTTTCAGAAACACTTCAGTCGATCATTTAAGACCGGTTTTAGCGTCACCTATGTTAAGCTACGCCGAGAAAGGCCAATAAATGGATGGGTGACTTAAACAATATATGGGAATAAAGGGAGAACGGGCTCTAGTCTTGATTACATAAAAGTAAAATCAAAAAATCAAATCAAGAATAAAA
>NW_007378989.1:1107-5048 GCF_000475195.1 Diaphorina citri
TCCTCTAACTTGGCTCCATTTTTTTTCCATTTCAGTATAACGAGGAGCGAGAGAACAAATACTCGATGGATGTCAATGTCCCTTACAGTGTGGACACACCCTACAGTACGTTATGTAGGGAAGACGAGGCTCAAGAGATCTGGATGAGCCCTCTGGTGGACAAGTTGATGCTTATATACCTGACTGGTGGAGACTTTAGCGACACCCGGTAAGGTTTTTTTTGCAGGTAGGTAGTCCAGGGTTTGATCCCCAACTGCGGTAAGTATTTAACTAGGTATACCTACTAGTATTGTTTTGGCTACTAAAGTAATGTTTACTAGGTTTGTACATATCTAGGTGTTTACCACTTATCTAACATACCTAGAAATTAGGTATGTGTTTTTTGATTAAGATAAGAATAGGTACACAAATAAAATGAGAGATTATTGTCTGTCCTAACAAATAATAAACTGATCTTGTTTATTGTATTTCACAGGTTCCGACAGTCCCCCTCTTCAATTCCGGAAAATGAAGAACTTGGTAAGTTCTCTTTTTTTCTGCCAAAGTCTTATCTTCCCGAAATCGAAGAGAAAAAGAAGAAAGGACAGGAGAAAGCCAGTCGTTCCGACAACGAGCATTATCTGTTCAGGATAAAATCCGCCCCGGACGGGAATCGAATCCGCGGCCTAGCGCTTACAAGGCAGACGCTCTACCAATCAAGCTAACTAGGTTGGTAACTTCACTTTTCTAGCATAAGTTCACTCTCCACCATTTCTTTTTCAGATGTGATTAACCCTCGACTGTACACAGTGGATAACTCTCAACATTTCGAGCTGGAAATGAAGATCATGGCCACCAGGGATATTTGGACGAGAGAATTGATGACGAGTAAGTTTAGGGTTAAATTAATGGGATCGTAACCTATTGGTTTTGAAATCGTCCGTTTATCAGGTGTAAAACCAATAAAAGAAAATGTCTACCTACCTACAGCCTACAGGTAGGTACTCCCAAAGTTTTGAGATAAGATTTCTAGTTAAGGAATTTCCTTGGCCGAGGGGCATCACACTAGACTTCCATTTTATATTACATTTCGAAGGTTTTGGACGAGAGAATTGATGACGAGTAAGTTTAGGGTTAAATTAATGGGATCGTAACCTATTGGTTTTGAAATTCCCCGTTTATCGGGTGTAAAACCAATAAAAGAAAATGTCTACCTACCTACAGCCTACAGGTAGGTACTCCCAAAAGTTTTGAGATAAGATTTCTAGTTAAGGAATTTCCTTGGCCGAGGGGCATCACACTAGACTTCCATTTTATATTACATTTCGAAGGTCCCGGGTTCAATTCCAGGCAGATTAATGAATTCTGAAGTTTCTTCGGCTCTGAACTTGATTTATAATCTAAAAGTCTAAATCTAAAGTATAAGCAGATTTTTTAAGTAGGTACCCGGGGCTCCTACTTTCAGGCAATTTTCAGGCAGATCTTTTAAGTATATTATATTATCGCTTGGCTCCTAAATTCCCAGGGACTGTGTTTGGCAGATTTATAATCTAAAGTATAAGCAGATTTTTTAAGTAGGTACCCGGAGCTCCTACTTTCAGGCAATTTTCAGGCAGATCTTTTAAGTATATTATATTATCGCTTGGCTCCTAAATTCCCAGGGACTGTGTTTGGCGGTTGTATTCGAGTAAAGGGTGACTCCCCCTTAATCTTCTGGTATCTTTGCTTGGTTTCAGTTAAAGATTGCTATCCTATGGTATTCAATCAAGCCTATCCCATATTGAAACCTTTCTCTGGATACGTGGTAGATAATGTTGCTGCATTCAATCCCAGACCTAGGTATGTCAATTGTTTGTATATGTAAATGCAGTTTCTTTGTGTTATTATGTCACAACTTTGGTGCTCACTGCAGCATTGTAGGATTTTCCCAATATCTCAATTTGGTTTCAGTTAAAGATTGCTATCCTATGGTATTCAATCAAGCCTACCCCATATTGAAACCTTTCTCTGGATACGTGGTAGATAATGTTGCTGCATTCAATCCCAGACCTAGGTATGTCAATTATTTGTCTATGTAAATGCAGTTTCTTTGTGTTATTATGTCACAACTTTGGTGCTCACTGCAGCATTGTAGGATTTTCCAAATATCTCAAGAATCCTATATGTAAATGCAGTTTCTTTGTGTTATTATGTCACAACTTTGGTGCTCACTGCAGCATTGTAGGATTTTCCCAATATCTCAAGAATCCTAAAATCCAATGTTTACCTACCATGCTGGCACCGGTCGCTATGCGCATTTATATGTCATAGGTCATAGCTACTCATTTTCCTTACGAGGCTGAGTGGGCCCGCAACAGCCAGTCATGGAATCAATCATTTGCATGATGCAAATTTCTTGAGCCCGCCGGGAACCGAACCCGGGTCTCCCGCGTGCAAGGCGAGCGCAGTGGGAGCTGACTAGTAATTTGTATGAGTGCCTAATATTTAAACGATATATGCAACATGCTCCGTTTTCACAATCAACATAGGTAGTAGGAAATAGGTACTAGAGGTAAAGGGACATTAGTCTCATTCGAGCAGGATAAACAAGGCATCCAAAGTGGGGTGCGGATAGGTTAACAATAGGTGCCACATCCCCAAAAATAGGGTTCTCTCAAACAAATTTCTTGAGCCCGCCGGGAATCGAACCCGGGTCTCCCGCGTGCAAGGCGAGCGCAGTGGGAGCTGATTAGTAATTTGTATGAGTGCCTAATATTTAAACGATATATGCAACATGCTCCGTTTTCACAATCAACATAGGTAGGTAGTAGGAAATAGGTACTAGGGGTAAAGGGACTTTAGTCACATTCGAGCAGGATAAACAAGGCATCCAAAGTGGGGTGCGGATAGGTTAACAATAGGTGCCACATCCCCAAAAATAGGGTTCTCTCAAGTTCAAGATAAAATCCGCCCCGGGCGGGAATCGAACCCGCGGCCTAGCGCTTACAACTCTACCCACCGAGCTAACTAGACTGGCTGCTCTAGAAGAAAATCTGCTAAAGAAAAGTCCTCTATGACCTTGAATCGAAAAGCTTGAAAATCCTTTCTCTCAATTTCCAAACAGCTGATTTAATTCTATTTTGAAAGCCGTCGCGTGGGCGGCAAAAATCCCATCACCAGAAGAGCTTTCAAGATCTTTCAATGCACTCTAACTTGAGGTGCGTTTCCACATCGAAACAAAAGCCGCCGAAATATCTTGGCGAAAAATTTCTTCAAGGTCGAAATGTCAATGAAGGATGAGGTAGGTATCCGTGATAAAGTCCCTAATTAACACTGATCTTTTCTATCCCCAGATATTCTCCTCTCCACTCCTCCTATCCTGTCTATGACGTGAATCATTTCTCTCCTTACAAATCCAATATGTCCTCCAGTGGCTCCTCCACCTGTTCTTCCACCTCCCCCCTCCATCCCATCTATCAGCAACAGGTAACCGACTCACAGTCCCTTGGTCACGGGTTCGTGCGACAGCCAGGGTCGTAAGTAGTCTAGAGTAAGTAGATTTAAAAAGTAGAACTAGAATGGTGGTTGTTTTGTAGTCTGTATGTAAATCTAATTTGTGAATTTTCAAATTAATTCGAACTGTGTTAATTGGGCAGCATTTAGCAGAAAAGAACCATCCATAAGGCAATTATTCCCCTTATGGACGGTTCTTTTCTGCTTAATGCTGTCTCACTCTTCAGTGTTCTTGAGTACCCGTACTCGGAATGTTTTTCAAACCTCTTTCCGGTATTTTATTTATTATTATTTTTTTTTTTTCAAACAGAACCACTACAATACCTGACGTTGGTTATAAATTTTGTCGTGAAGGTGAGGTAGATATAGCAGTATAACACGATTGCATCTCACCTCAAACCTTTCCATAAAAAAAAAAAAAAAAAAAAAAAAAAAAAGGGGAATTTGGGGTTTGGGAAAAATTTAGACCT
>NW_007378989.1:8989-48183 GCF_000475195.1 Diaphorina citri
TTTTTTTCAACTCGCTCTTTGACTCCCGACTCTTCTCTGATACTTTCTACGCAGGGCACATGCGCGGAATCGTGGTATACCCCCCCCCATCATACCGTCCGATTTGATCTTTGAATAAGGCAGGCGAAAAAAAGAAAAGAAAAAGATAATAATAAAAGATTCAATTTGAATTCTTTTATTATTATCTTTTTCTTTTCTTTTTTTCGCCTGCCTTATTCAAAGATCAAATCGGACGGTATGATGGGGGGGGGTATAGTATGCGAGTTGAAAAAAAGAGTAGTTCCTTTTACTGAGTAGCTCAGTTGGGATTCAATCCCAAAGATGAGTCAAAAGTCGCATCTTATTTAACGGTTCGGCAGCGGTTCCTAAAATGTGGTCACTGAGTTGATTTCAAAACTCACCTTTTTTTAATTTTAGTAGGTACTGCTTGTTGCATTGAATTTCTAAATAACAGGCGTTGCTTTAGACTCAGCGATTCGACTTTTTGAGCACTGGTTAACTCGTTTTAACGTAGGTAACAGGACTATTGACAAATAAGCTGGTGAATAGTTAATCCTATGTGATTTTTAACGCCGAACCGAATGGTGCAACTTCTAATACTATTTGACTTAGAGTTGAAAAGTTACGGCTTCGATACTTCCCTGTGTGAAGGGATTTTACTAGGTTCTTATTATAAATAGGCATGTAAATAGCTAAATAGACAATCCTAGGTGATTTTTTCTGAGGAACTCGATGTAGAAAGTTTGAGATGTATGCGACTCAAATTTGAGAATTTACATGCCTATTTATAGAAAAACTACAAAAATCCCTTTACACAGGGGGGTATCGAACCCGTAACTTTTCAATTGAAGTCCAATAGTGTTAGAAGTTGCACCATTCGGTTCGGCGTTAAAAATCACATAGGTCTGACTTTGACTATTCATATGCTTATTTTCTGTCCGGTTGTAAGACTTGTCTGTTTATCTATTTGCCGCAGATAAAACCCTAGCCTGTACTACAAGGAAGTCTCGCTCCAAACATCGTCCCCCTCAAATGTAATTTAAATGAGAGTGTTCCCACTTACCTACGACACGATTTTTTTCCGAACGACAAGTGGGAATGGGCCTGCAAACTACGTTTTTTAGTATGCTACATTTTCCAGTCTTGATGTGCAAGGGCCTTAAATAAGATAAATTGTAAATATTACATAGTACTAGATTAGTATATCATCAGATGATAACATTATATCGAGAGTGTCGCCCAGAACATAACTACCGACTACGTTTATGAAACGTAGTTACACTCGACGTTGCTTAACTTTGGTGATCTCTGATCTCATACCATCACCCTTGCCAAATTAAATATTATACTTATTATTACTTTCGATTATTATTATTACTTTCACAACCAGGTACCATGCTCATTTCACGAACACGGTAACATTATCCCTTCACGTTAACTCCATTTCATGTTCAACTCTCCTCCGCTTTCCCCCATAATATTTAACAACAAATATAACAACATAAGCTTACATCTAGAATAAGAACCCAAGTCTTATCCAATCCATCGTTACGTACATTAGAATCATCACACAATCATTACGAAATCTTCTTTTCAACTCTCCTCCGCTTTCCCCCATAATATTTAACAACAAATATAACAACACAAGCTTACATCTAGAATAAGAACCCAAGTCTTATCCAATCCATCGTTACGTACATTAGAATCATCACACAATCATTACGAAATCTTCTCTACAAAACACAATCCTATCCACACTTTACACGTCTCGATTTTTATTCTTCTTCATAAAAAATAAATATTTCAAATAATAATAGCTTATTAACATAGGTTATCGAATAGAATTCTAACTCCCTTTGTCGATTGTTTATTTCCTTTTGGGTGTTAAACGTTGTTCGCCTTCTGTTTTCCTCCTTGTGTTTCACTGTTTCAACCCTGTTGCAGTTCCATTTTTCGTTTTCGATATTTCCAGTTCGGATAATTGCTTCCATAGTTCATCTCGCTCCTTCTCCTTTTTCTTTTCTCTGTGAACAAATGGAGATAGAGATACATACACTTTAGTATAATTATCTGTTGTTTCTAAATTGTCTGGTTGGGGGACGTTCATTACACAGGGAGTAGAACAGTCTAGTCTGGCTGGGGGATTTTAAACAGGAAGGATACCAGCCTAAATTCCCCTTGCTAAAGATATAGCAAAAGGTTGAGTGCGAAAGGCATCCGCTCATAATAGCCAAAACCAAATATCAGCCCAAAGCAATCACCCTTGTTAATTAGAGCTGATTGAGAGACTGACGAATTTGTTGTTTCTAAAAAGTGCAAAAAATGGATTGCAATAGTCCCACATACAGGACTCCACAGACAGAAATACTTTCATTAAGCCTGCCGGCGCGGCGTAGGACTGAGGTGTCTCCTTTTGTCAGCAGTTCCAATAAAGTCTTGTTTCTTAGTTATAATTTGGGACCTCGATATACAATGTCGTCTCATTTTCTTTCAAAACCAGAGACGATTTCTCTTCTTCTGAAGCTCATTCGTGGTAGCGCCTGAACTAAACCATTGGAAATTTAAGATCGCGCATTCCCAACCATCGAAGATCGAGGTTGGGAATACGCCATCTTGAAGAGGGTTGAAAAAAAAAAAGACGGGCGTTTCACCGCCGTTTTTAATAAGTTTCCATTTCCGAAATTAAAATACACCTAGTGCCGTCTATTTCCCCCATCTTACTTTTGTAGTTCGGCTTTTAGTACAGTTCGGCTTTAAACAAGGTTATATTTGCATATTTGTAACCTCTACCCTTGAAATTTTAAAGACCTTGATTAGACTGCGGGAGTAAATGGACTTTTCAGTCTCATTCTGGCAGGATAAACAAGGTATATTCTATTTTATTCTTCTATTTCCCCCACTTACTTTTGTCGTTCGGCTTTGTAGTTGGCCGTCAGTTCGTCGAAGAGACGGCTGTTCATCTCCATGAAAGTCTTGAGCACGTTGTAGACCAGCGCCACGATGGTCTGATTCCAGTGCTCCTTGCTGATGCGGTACAGGGCGGGGAACATGATGGGCATCACCACGTGGTTGTTCTCTTCCATCAGGGACATGATGTATTCGTTGTTCCAGAAGTACAGAGCCCGCTCTGCAACCTGGAAGTTTTAAAACACAGGGCATTAGTCAGAGATAAAGCAGGAAAGACTGGATTATATGATATATACTAGCTGAATTCCGTCGCTTCGCTCCGGAATACCGCTAGTTCATCCCGAGGCATGGCCAAACTTGTAGAAAAGGCATGGCCGAAAGGGGAACTAAAAGATGAATAGAAGGGAAAGATAAGGGTGAAAACTGGAGACAAGACATCTACCTAAGGACAGGAAGAAAAAGGGAACAGATAGTGGTATAATAAACACAGGGAGAGATAGTGCGGAAGGAAAGAAAAACATTATGGTGGCAGGAAAAATTGATGAAAGAGGAATGAAAGAGAGCGGATGGGAATATCGGGTGGAACATAGTAGGAAGAAGGAGTTTGAATGATGTGTAACATATTCCCGTGTTATCTACCACATGACTTGTAATAGATTCTATACTACTTTTCGTTATTCAATATTCCTCCATTTGCGATATTTTTTGGCACTAATGTAGAACGAATGTGTGGCCATTTAGGTGTCTCCTTTTGTCAGCAGTTCCAATAAAGTCTTGTTTCTTAGTTATAATTTGGGACCTCGATATACAATGTCGTCTCATTTTCTTTCAAAACCAGAGACGATTTCTCTTCTTCTGAAGCTCATTCGTGGTAGCGCCTGAACTAAACCATTGGAAATTTAAGATCGCGCATTCCCAACCATCGAAGATCGAGGTTGGGAATACGCCATCTTGAAGAGGGTTGAAAAAAAAAAAGACGGGCGTTTCACCGCCGTTTTTAATAAGTTTCCATTTCCGAAATTAAAATACACCTAGTGCCGTCTATTTCCCCCATCTTACTTTTGTAGTTCGGCTTTTAGTACAGTTCGGCTTTAAACAAGGTTATATTTGCATATTTGTAACCTCTACCCTTGAAATTTTTAAGACCTTGATTAGACTGCGGGAGTAAATGGACTTTTCAGTCTCATTCTGGCAGGATAAACAAGGTATATTCTATTCTATTCTTCTATTTCCCCCACTTACTTTTGTCGTTCGGCTTTGTAGTTGGCCGTCAGTTCGTCGAAGAGACGGCTGTTCATCTCCATGAAAGTCTTGAGCACGTTGTAGACCAGCGCCACGATGGTCTGATTCCAGTGCTCCTTGCTGATACGGTACAGGGCGGGGAACATGATGGGCATCACCACGTGGTTGTTCTCTTCCATCAGGGACATGATGTATTCGTTGTTCCAGAAGTACAGAGCCCGCTCTGCAACCTGGAAATTTTAAAACACAGGGCATTAGTCAGAGATAAAGCAGGAAAGGCTGGATTATATGATATATATGAGGCTAGGAGGCACAACCTCGAACACTTTTGAAAGTTAAGAAGGGAACCGCAACAAAAAAAGTCTGGCCACCCCTGCTATAGAAGATGAACCGATAGGAACTTAAACTTACCTGGAAGTGAGGACTGGATACACACTTTGCGATTTGCCTAAACAAGGGTTCCTGTATATTTATAAACTGGGTGGGCTCAATCACGTCCAATATTTCTTCTATTTCACCGAGGAACATTACCTAAGGGAAACAAACAGATTAATACAATTATTAAGACTGCACTGTATATAAAGCTTCTTCTTTTTCTTCGCCTTTTGCCGTGTACAGAAGGGGTCGGCGTTTTTTGTCAGCCTCCCAATCAGCCCTAGGGTGATTGCTTTGGGCTGACATTTGATTTTGGCTACAAAAAAATTACGAGTAGATGCCTTTTGCACTCAACCTTTGCTATTCGTCTAGCAAGGGAAATTTCAGGAATATCCTCCTTGTTCAAAGTCTTCCATCCAGACAAGGTAATGGTAGTAAAATTCACAGTTTAGGTTTAGGTATTTATTAGCTTTCATTACCTCCTTTTGACTACAGGTCCTAGGCCAGTACTTGAGCAGGCCCTTGACCACTGGTTCAGTAAGGGTGGGATCCTTCTCCAGGAACTGCACCACACAGTATGCTAGCTGGGCGTGGTACAGGGACAGACATTTCACCTGCAAGGCAAATAGAAAATGACAGCATTGAAAAACTGGGCTTGAATAATATAGGTGTAATGCTTTTTTTTTTCGTCCCGAAAGCGAAGAGAGAAGGAGGACAGTATAGGAGAAAGCCACTTTTCTGAGAACCTTATCTGGTTAGGACAAAATCCGCCCTGGGCGGAATCAAACAAGAGACTTGGCGCTTACAAGGCAGACCCTCCAAGGTAACTAGATTGGCAGAAGGGCTAGGATAAACCTACGTAGTATGTGTGGATTCTTTACGGGACTCTAACAAGCAGCAACTCATTACTCAATTATCATCACGAGGCTAAGTGTAGACCAAAAGCAGTAACATTTTTACTTTCTATTACTATCTACTTACTACAGTTATAGCGAAGATATGCTAGATGCTAGTACTTCTACTTCGCAAACATACCTATTCAGTAGGCAAAGGAAATTGGCTTCATAAATTTTGAGCCCGATGGGGCTTCTGAGGGCTGAGGGCCCTTTAGGAACCATTTTTCTGAGTAAGTATTGCAGTTTACTGTAATAGTAATAGCTATGTTGATATACCACTAGTTTTACACTCAAGTGCAAAAAATGGGCGTCAGTTTGCATTTCCAATCCAAGGTCAATCCATCCCGAGTTAATTTACACTTTAGTAGGCTGTTCTACTTACCTTGTGCAGAGGGAGCAGCACTTTGACAAGGAAAAGCTTATGCTCGTTCTTGAGGGGCAAGGCGAACCCGTTGATAATAGATCCGAGGATCTCCAGTAGTTCTCCTACCCCATTGAAGTGTTCTGTCTCGTAGACGAACCTATAAACGAGAAAACATACAAACGTTTAGGAGGAGTTTACTTATGGTTCAAGTTGACCAAAACCCAAAGTTACGCCTTTGGATTTTGGTCAACTTGAACTTCTGAAGATATTTCTGATCCTAAGCTGGCAGTCTAAATAAAGCACTTTTTTTAATTGTTATTCATTCAACTGCACTACTTAAGTACCTACTTGTGCTAGGTTGGGCATAGTTTTTTTTCCAATAGGTTTGATAGAGGGAACTGTAACTGCTAAGGTTTTATCGTCCCCAAATCGAGGGGATAAGATAGGAAAAAGCCAGCCGTTCAGAGAACGAGCATTATCTCTTCAGGATAAAATCCGCCCCGTGCGGGAATCGAACCCGCGACCTAGCGCTTACAAGGCAGACGCGCTACCAACCGGGCTAACTAGGCTGACTGCTAAGTGTTATTATTAAACCTAGACAGGGTTTATCATGCTTCAAAAGAAAAGCACAGATCCTCATGGTTGACTGCGGTTCGGGACATGCCAAGTAATCTTGGCCAGAGATCACCAAAGCCCTTCGGTGCAGCTACACCGCTACAACAACATTATTAAACTGGAGAAAGTTGATTTAATTGGGTTGTCTTACCTGAGAAATATATTGTTGATTTGTTTTCTTATAAATGCTCGCAGTCCCAGAAATTTGCCGTAAAGGGCCAAGTAATCTTGGCCAGAGACCACCAAAGCCCTTCGGTGCAGCTACACCGCAACAATAACATTATTAAACTGGATGCAGAAGGTTGATTTAATTGGGTTGTCTTACCTGAGAAATATATTGTTGATTTGTTTTCTTATAAATGCTCGCAGTCCCAGAAATTTGCCGTAAATTCGGTGCAGCACCGTTTTGAGAAAATCTCGTTCCCTAGGATCTTCCGAATCGAACAAGTCCAGCAGCTGAAAAACAAACAAATTGTTAATTAATTTTCGTTAGGTGATCAAGAGAAGCGAAACTTCTGTGGATCATAGGAGTATGATGTGGATCAGGCGCCAAATGACTATTTATTAATAGCAGGATCTACGATAGGCCCATTCACACAAACGGATAAAATTGATTCATCTGATCTGACAGTCCAGTTCGACGAAAGAACCATGAGTTTGTACCTTGTAGACCTGGCTCCAAGTTAAGTTAACAATGAATTGTTTAGTTCAGTAAATTGTTTAGTTCAGAATCTGTACTAAACAATTTATTGGTAACTCTCCAGAACAGCTCGGAAAACACGATTTAGAAATCATTCTAATTTTCATGACATTTCATGAAATTGTTAATTAATTTTCGTTAGGTGATCGAGAGAAGCGAAACTTCTGTGGATCAGGCGCCAAATGACTATTTATTAATAGCAGGGTCTACGATAGGCCCATTCACACAAACGGATAAAATTGATTCATCTGATCTGACAGTCCAGTTCGACGAAAGGAACATGAGTTTGTACCTTGTAGACCTGGCTCCAAGTTAAGTTAACAATAAATTGTTTAGTTCAGAATCTGTACTAAACAATTTATTGGTAACTCTCCAGAACAGCTCGGAAAACACCATTTAGAAATCATTCTAATTTTCATGACATTTAATTTATTTTATAATCCCCGTAGAAAACACACCGAATCCCTCAGGAAATGTCTCAACAAATGAGCCAAATCAATGCGGAACTGATTCATCCATTTATTTTATAATCCCCGTAGAAAACACACCGAATCCCTCAGGAAATGTCTCAACAAATGAGCCAAATCAATGCGGAACTGATTCATAAACCCTGAGGTACTCAGGGTAAAACTGAACGTGGTGACACGTATTGAAGAACTTTCACTTTTCCCAAAGCTCTAAGGGAAAAAAGTTCAAGAATTATCTCATATACCTTCCTACAGGTTAAACGTTAAACTTTTACACCCCTCTTTTTTCTGACTAGCGACTTCGAATTGAAGAACTCACTTTTCCCAAAGCTCTACGGAAAAAAAGTTCAAGAATTATCTCATATACCTTCCTACAGGTTAAACGTTAAACTTTTACACCCCTCTTTTTTCTGACTAGCGACTTTAACTGCACCCACCCTTCTGCCTTCTTCTTTAGAATTCAAATATCATAAAGTACTCCGCCTAAGTGTGTCTCAGTCCTAATGGTTCCTCTCGGTATTGAAAGCAAAGTGCAGAGCAATGGACCTTTGCTTTCGTCTATTATTCATACGCTCTACTTGTAGACTCAGCTTTCTTTTCATCATCCGAACACCCCTAAGTTGCTTTCTCTTGAATCCCAACCCCCTCGCCTTTGTATCATCTCCTCTCTTTCTCTCTCTCTCTTGTGACCTGGATTTTCTTACTCCCTCACACCCCCTCTTGGTGCAAATGAGTCAGTTGAATGAAGAAATGTTTTTTCTCCTCATGTCATGAGGGTTTCAACTGCTAAGAGTAATAAGGTCAGGTCCAGGGTTTGTGATATGAACTTGCCCCTTTTTTCAGGGGTTTTCAACTAGTTTTTCTTATATCTTCAAGGGGATGAATTAAATATTTACCAATTATGAGTATGTTTCTTTTTTTTCTATAGTTTTAGAAGATCCATAAAATTAAAGGAATGTAACACTCTTGCACTAACTCTTGGTCCGATTTCACAAATGGCGATGAGAAACTGTTCGAACATGCCCAAATAAAGTCTACCAATAAATTTCGCTACGAAAGAAAGAAAAAAAAAAATATATAGAAAGTATGTTATGTAATACAATTTGCAATGGCCCCATTCCAGTTCTGTTTGGATTTTTCATTCATTCACCTCCATCTAATATGATACTTGGCTTCAATGTACCTGTTAGTGTATAGATACCTAGCTTGAATATACCTGTATAGCTACCTAGTTACCTACCCGTATAGCTTTCATGCTTTCAATGTACTTGTATAGGTACCTAGCAGAGCTTGAATGTATCTGCATACCTAGCTAGAATGTACCTACAGGGGTACGTAGCTTGAATGTATCTCAATAAATAACTTGAATGTACCTACTGGGATACCTAGCTTCAATGTACATGTATAGTAGTGTATAGAATACCTAGCTTGAATGTACCTGTCTAGGTACAGTGTGAGCTAAGTTCGCGCTCGTCTTTGAACTGCACTACTTAAGTACCTACTTGTGCTGATGTAGGTTGGGCATAGTTTTTTTCCAATAGGTTTGATAGAGGGAACTGTAACTGCTAAGGTTTTATCGTCCCCAAATCGAGGGGATAAGATAGGAAAAAGCCAGCCGTTCAGAGAACGAGCATTATCTCTTCAGGATAAAATCCGCCCCGTGCGGGAATCGAACCCGCGACCTAGCGCTTACAAGGCAGACGCGCTACCAACCGGGCTAACTAGGCTGACTGCTAAGTGTTATTATTAAACCTAGACAGGGTTTATCATGCTTCAAAAGAAAAGCACAGATCCTCATGGTTGACTGCGGTTCGGGACGGGCCAAGTAATCTTGGCCAGAGACCACCAAAGCCCTTCGGTGCAGCTACACCGCAACAATAACATTATTAAACTGGATGCAGAAGGTTGATTTAATTGGGTTGTCTTACCTGAGAAATATATTGTTGATTTGTTTTCTTATAAATGCTCGCAGTCCCAGAAATTTGCCGTAAATTCGGTGCAGCACCGTTTTGAGAAAATCTCGTTCCCTAGGATCTTCCGAATCGAACAAGTCCAGCAGCTGAAAAACAAACAGAAATTGTTATTAATTTTCGTTAGGTGATCGAGAGAAGCGAAACTTCTGTGGATCAGGCGCCAAATGACTATTTATTAATAGCAGGGTCTACGATAGGCCCATTCACACAAACGGATCTGACAGTCCAGTTCGACGAAAGGAACATGAGTTTGTACCTTGTAGACGTGGCTCCAAGTTAAGTTAACAATAAATTGTTTAGTTCAGAAATCTGTACTAAACAATTTATTGGTAACTCTCCAGAACAGCTCGGAAAACACGATTTAGAAATCATTCTAATTTTCATGACATTTCATTTATTTTATAATCCCCGTAGAAAACACACCGAATCCCTTAGGAAATGTCTCAACAAATGAGCCAAATCAATGCGGAACTGATTCATAAACCCTGAGGTCCTCAGGGTAAAACTGAACGTGGTGACACGTATTGAAGAACTTTCACTTTTCCCAAAGCTCTACGGAAAAAAAGTTCAAGAATTATCTCATATACATACCTTCCTACAGGTTAAACGTTAAACTTTTACACCCCTCTTTTTTCTGACTAGCGACTTCGACTGCACCCACCCTTCTGCCTTCTTCTTTAGAATTCAAATATCATAAAGTACTCCACCTAAGTGTGTCTCAGTCCTAATGGTTCCTCTCGGTATTGAAAGCAAAGTGCAGAGCAATGGACCTTTGCTTTCGTCTATTATTCATAGTCAGTCCTAATGGTTCCTCTCGGTATTGAAAGCAAAGTGCAGAGCAATGAACCTTTGCTTTCGTCTATTATTCATACGCTCTACTTGTAGACTCAGCTTTCTTTTCATCATCCTAACACCCCTAAGTTGCTTTCTCTTGAATCCCAACACCCTCGCCTCTGTATCATCTCCTCTCTTTCTCTCTCTCTTGTGACCTGGATTTTCTTGCTCCCTCACAACCCCTCTTGGTGCAAATGAGTCAGTTGAATGAAGAAATGTTTTTTCTCCTCATGTCATGAGGGTTTCAACTGCTAAGAGTAATAAGGTCAGGTCCAGGGTTTGTAATATGAACTTGCCCTTTTTTTCAGGGGTTTTCAACTAGTTTTTCTAATATCTTCAAGGGGATGAATTAAATATTTACCAATTATGAGTACGTTTCTTTTTTTCTATAGTTTTAGAAGATCCATAAAATTAAAGGAATGTAACACTCTTGCACTAACTCTTGGCCCGATTTCACAAATGGCGATGAGAAACTGTTCGAACATGCCCAAATAAAGTCTACCAATAAATTTCGCTACGAAAGAAAGAAAAAAAAAAATATATAGAAAGTATGTTATGTAATACAATTTGCAATGGCCCCATTCCAGTTCTGTTTGGATTTTTCATTCATTCACCTCCATCTAATATGATACTTGGCTTCAATGTACCTGTACCTGTTAGTGATATGAACTTGCCCCTTTTTTCAGGGGTTTTCAACTAGTTTTTCTTATATCTTCAAGGGGATGAATTAAATATTTACCAATTATGAGTATGTTTCTTTTTTTTCTATAGTTTTAGAAGATCCATAAAATTAAAGGAATGTAACACTCTTGCACTAACTCTTGGTCCGATTTCACAAATGGCGATGAGAAACTGTTCGAACATGCCCAAATAAAGTCTACCAATAAATTTCGCTACGAAAGAAAGAAAAAAAAAAATATATAGAAAGTATGTTATGTAATACAATTTGCAATGGCCCCATTCCAGTTCTGTTTGGATTTTTCATTCATTCACCTCCATCTAATATGATACTTGGCTTCAATGTACCTGTTAGTGTATAGATACCTAGCTTGAATATACCTGTATAGGTACCTAAATACCTACCCGTATAGCTTTCAATGTACTTGTATAGGTACCTAGCAGAGCTTGAATGTATTCTGCATACCTAGCTAGAATGTACCTACAGGGGTACGTAGCTTGAATGTATCTGAATAAATAACTTGAATATACCTATTCAATGTACATGTATAGTAGTGTATAGAATACCTAGCTTGAATGTACCTGTCTAGGTACAGTGTGAGCTAAGTTCGCGCTCGTCTTTAGCAAGTTCAACTATTGATATTGCTATGAATTCTGTTCTCCCCCCTCGGCTTTCACGAGGGGCAAAGTTTTCAAGGTTACCCTGTACCCTTCTCTGCCACCTTTTGTCTTCCGGGTGCTACTACTTGGGTGTAAGTGTGGTATTGAGACTGACACATGTTGGGGAATGAAGAGGTGGAAAAGAGGGAAAGTTACACTACAAAGAAGGGTGTTCAACTATTGATATTGCTATGAATTCTGTTCTCCCCCCCCTCGGCTTTCATGAGGGGCAAAGTTTTCAAGGTTACCCTGTACCCTTCTCTGCCACCTTTTGTCTTCCGGGTGCTGCTACTTGGGTGTAAGTGTGGTATTGAGACTGACACATGTTGGGGAATGAAGAGGTGGAAAAGAGGGAAAGTTACACTACAAAGAAGGGTGGAAGGAGGGAGAGAAAGTTACACTGGAGAGAAAGGAAGGAGGAAGAAGAGAAAACTGGAGGGAGGAAGGGGAGAGAAAAGAAAACTAGCCAAGAAGGAGGAGGGAAAGAGAAAGAAAACTAGCAAGAGGGAGGGAGCAGGAGATTGGGGAAACGTGAAGCTTTTTAATTGATTGAAAAAGAGAAAAACTTGGGGGGCAGTGAGGGGAGAGAAGAGAAAACTGGAGGGAGGGAGAGAAAATTACACTATAAAGAAGGAGGAGAGAAGAGAAAACTGGAGGGAGGAAGGGGAGAGAAAAGAAAACTAGCCAAGAAGGGGGAGGGAAAGAGAAAAAAACTAGCGAGGGGGAGGGAGAGAAGAGAAAACTAGCAAGAAGGAAAGAGGGAAAGTTACACTACAAAGAAGGGTGGAAGGAGGGAGAGAAAGTTACACTGGAGAGAAAGGAAGGAGGAAGGGGAGAGAAAAGAAAACTAGCCAAGAAGGGGGAGGGAAAGAAGAGAAAACTAGCAAGAGGGAGGGAGCAGGAGATTGGGGAAACGTGAAGCTTTTTAATTGATTGAAAAAGAGAAAAACTTGGGGGGCAGTAGCAACAAAATAAATCTATCTATGACTTGGAAAGAATTTGTCACGTGAGCATTGTCTGATTAATGAAAAGGTGTGTTCTTTGTAAATGAGTGTGACATCTAACGTACATAATTCTTTGTACATACTTTCTATTACCACCAAGTGTAGGGATCCTAGCTATACAAGATAATAAGAGAGCAATCGGTCCAAATTTTCAAAATCAGGAAATGGGTGGAATGCAAAATACGCATTTTATGGAGAGAGCCAACGAGCTCATGAAACAAATATACGCGTAAAATATTCATAACAAGCAACAACCCCCATTATGTAATGTGTGCTCGAGAGAGAGAGGGAAACTAAAAGATGAATACCTAGAAGGGAAAGATAAGGGTGAAAACTGGAGACAAGACAACTACCTAAGGACAGGAAGAAAAAGGGAACAGATAGTGGTATAATAAACACAGGGAGAGATAGTGCGGAAGGAAAGAAAAACATTATGGTGGCAGGAAAAATTGATGAAAGAGGAATGAAAGAGAGGGGATGTAGTGGGTGGCCTAACGTCACAATTTTGGCCAAAAGCTGCATTTATTCAGGAAAGCACCAAATTTGGTATGGACCTTCATTGGGAACGAATAGCAAAGGTTGAGTGCAAAAGGCATCTACTCGTAATTTTTTTGTAGCCAAAATCAAATGTCAGTCCAAAGCAATCACCCTAGGGCTGATTGAGAGGCTGACGAAAAACGCCGACCCCTTCTGTACACGGGAAAAGGCGAAGAAAAAGAAGAAGCTTTATATACAGTGCAGTCTTAATAATTGTATTAATCTGTTTGTTTCCCTTAGGTAATGTTCCTCGGTGAAATAGAAGAAATATTGGACGTGATTGAGCCCACCCAGTTTATAAATATACAGGAACCCTTGTTTAGGCAAATCGCAAAGTGTGTATCCAGTCCTCACTTCCAGGTAAGTTTAAGTTCTTATCGGTTCATCTTCTATAGCTATTATTTGGGAAGCAACCTCCGTGGCCGAGGAAGTATCACACTAGGCTTGCCCGTCAGAGGTCTCGGGTTCGATTCTCGGCGAGGTCGAAATTTTTTCGGCTCTCTGCTTGGAGTTCGGGCTGTACTCAGCCTCATAAGTAGCTACTTTGATCGAGTAGCGACCATTTGAGTAACTACTTCAATCGAGTAGCGATCAGTGGCGGCATTACCAGTGTAAAAAGATTAATGATGAATGAGAATTATTAGTAAATAAGGCACTTAGGACCTAATGCTGTGGTACCCAAAAAAGTTGTGAAAAAGCTCTCTGTTTTACAATGGGACTGAAATGTAGCTGGATGCTATTGGTATACACACGAGGCCAGTAGTTGGAGTGCCTCCTAGCCTCATCTTATATTATAAGAACGAGATCCATTCACAGTTCACACACTGATCGCTCTATCTCCAGAACCACAACACCTAGAAAGCTGAAATTTGGTAGGAATATTCCTTTTATGGTCTAGTGTGCAATAAGAAGGATTTTTGCGAAAAATAAACCGATCCTGAGATATGATCAATTTTTGATCGCTAAAATCACCATAAGAAATACACAGAGTGCAGAGACTGCGGGAGAGAAAACTTTTCCTCGCTCGCCTAATATTTGAGTTTCGTTTATGTTTTTAGTTTGATAAATACAAGTTCGGCCATGCCTTTTCCACAAGTTTGGCCATGCCTCAAGTTCGGCCATGCCTTTTCCACAAGTTTGGCCATGCCTCAAGTTCGGCCATGCCTTTTCCACAAGTTTGGCCATGCCTCAAGTTCGGCCATGCCTTTTCCACAAGTTTGGCCATGCCTCAAGTTCGGCCATGCCTTTTCCACAAGTTTGGCCATGCCTCAAGTTCGGCCATGCCTTTTCCACAAGTTTGGCCATGCCTCAAGTTCGGCCATGCCTTTTCCACAAGTTTGGCCATGCCTCGGGATGAACTAGCGGGATTCCGGAGCGAAGCGACGGAATTCAGCTAGTAACAAAATAAAAACCACACACAAAAACACCCGAAAATCACTCAAAAAACCAATAAGAATTCTGGAATCACAATAAATACAAATAACAGAAGATTAGGTTAAATATCTTTTTACCTTTTGCTATAGAAAGAAAAAAAAGGTTGTAGTTTTCGCCATTTTTGACACAAAAAAATACCCACTACACATTTTAGTGAATTTGTGAACAAAAAACTATCATTCACCACCCCTCCCCACAACATTTAAGACGTAATGGACACTCGTTTCCTGACATTCATCTCACATGTGAATTTATTGCAGTGTTAGGGGCGTTGTCATGGAAACCCTGAACTAAAACTGACCATAACATGAACGTGTGTGGGTAAACAATTGGGGAAAATGTCTCTAGACATAGGCATTAGACGTGGGTTAGTTGAAGGGAGGGTGTGGTCTCCCTTGTATTGTGTCATTGGAAAGATTTTGTACGACTTCTCACAACAAAAATGAGGAAAATGGCCACACATTCGTTCTACATTAGTGCCAAAAAATATCGCAAATGGAGGAATATTGAATAACGAAAAGTAGTATAGAATCTATTACAAGTCATGTGGTAGATAACACGGGAATATGTTACACATCATTCAAACTCCTTCTTCCTACTATGTTCCACCCGATATTCCCATCCGCTCTCTTTCATTCCTCTTTCATCAATTTTTCCTGCCACCATAATGTTTTTCTTTCCTTCCGCACTATCTCTCCCTGTGTTTATTATACACGAAAAGTAGTATAGAATCCATTACAAGTCATGTGGTAGATAACACGGGAATATGTTACACATCATTCAAACTCCTTCTTCCTACTATTTTCCACCCGATATTCCCATTAGTCGGTGGCCTAACGTCAAAAAAGCTGCATTTCGTCAGGAAAGCACCAAATTTGGCATGGACCTTTATTTGGATAGAAGAATAGAATAGAATATACCTTGTTTATCCTGCCAGAATGAGACTGAAAAGTCCATTTACTCCCGCAGTCTAATCAAGGTCTTAAAAATTTCAAGGGTAGAGGTTACAAATATGCAAATATAACCTTGTTTAAAGCCGAACTGTACTAAAAGCCGAACTACAAAAGTAAGATGGGGGAAATAGACGGCACTAGGTGTATTTTAATTTCGGAAATGGAAACTTATTAAAAAACGGCGGTGAAACACACGTCTTTTTTTTAACCCTCTTCAAGATGGCGTATTCCCAACCTTGATCTTCGATGGTTGGGAATGCGCGATCTTAAATTTCCAATGGTTTAGTTCAGGCGCTACCACGAATGAGCTTCAGAAGAAGAGAAATCGTCTCTGGTTTTGAAAGAAAATGAGACGACATTGTATATCGAGGTCCCAAATTATAACTAAGAAACGAGACTTTATTGGAACTGCTGACAAAAGGAGACACCTACGCCGCGCCGGCAGGCTTAATGAAAGTATTTCTGTCTGTGGAGTCCTGTATGTGGGACTATTGCAACCCATTTTTTGCACTTTTTAGAAACAACAAATTCTTCTTTTTCTTAGCCTTTTCCCGTGTACAGACGGGGTCGGCGTTTTTCGTCAGTCTCTCAATCAGCCCTAACTAACAAGGGTGATTGCTTTGGGCCGATATTTGGTTTCGGCTATTATGAACGGATGCCTTTCGCACTCAACCTTTTGCTATATCTTTAGCAAGGGGAATTCAGGCTGGTATCCTTCCTGTTTAAAATCCCCCAGCCAGACTAGGCTGTTCTACTCCCTGTTTAATTAACGTCCCCCAGCCAGACAATTCAGAAACAACAGATAATTATACTATAGTGTAATATGTATCTCTATCTCCATTTGTTCACAGAGAAAAGAAAAAGGAGAAGGAGCGAGATGAACTATGGAAGCAATTATCCGAACTGGAAATATCGAAAACGAAAAATGGAACTGCAACAGGGTTGAAACAGTGAAACACAAGGAGGAAAACAGAAGGCGAACAACGTTTAACACCCAAAAGGAAATAAACAATCGACAAAGGGAGTTAGAATTCTATTCGATAACCTATGTTAATAAGCTATTATTATTTGAAATATTTATTTTTTATGAAGAAGAATAAAAATCGAGACGTGTAAAGTGTGGATAGGATTGTGTTTTGTAGAGAAGATTTCGTAATGATTGTGTGATGATTCTAATGTACGTAACGATGGATTGGATAAGACTTGGGTTCTTATTCTAGATGTAAGCTTGTGTTGTTATATTTGTTGTTAAATATTATGGGGGAAAGCGGAGGAGAGTTGAAAATGAAATGGAGTTAACGTGAAGGGATAATGTTACCGTGTTCGTGAAATGAGCATGGTACCTGGTTGTGAAAGTAATAATAATAATCGAAAGTAATAATAAGTATAATATTTAATTTGGCAAGGGTGAGATTGTCAGTGAGAACTACAGGCGATCTCAGTCCTAAGGTTCGGTTTATCAATAGCATTTATCAGACTGTTAAAATTATTGGCTTGTTAAATTAGCATTGATTTAAATGTGCTTTAATTGGCCGATTATTTTAACATCCTGATATGAGTAATTTTATTATTGATAAACCTAACCTTAGTGACCAGAATAAATAAAATTGTTCAGTGTAGACCTAACCAGAAAATCGATCAGGGTAACGTGAAGAAGGTCTATCAAGCATGTAAAACCCTGAGGAAGTTTGCGGTCCCAAGGGAAAAAGCATGTAAAACAAATGGCGCCATCTTGGTTGTCCAATAGGCGCAACTATCGTTAATTATATGGGGATGGTATGAGATCACCAAAGTTAAGCAACGTCGAGTGTAACTACGTTTCATAAACGTAGTCGGTAGTTATGTTCTGGGCGACACTCAGCATGTAAAACAAATGGCGCCATCTTGGTTGTCAAATAGGCGCAACTATCGTTAATTATATGTGGATGGTATGAGATCACCAAAGTTAAGCAACGTCGAGTGTAACTACGTTTCATAAACGTAGTCGGTAGTTATGTTCTGGGCGACACTCTCGATATAATGTTATCATCTGATGATATACTAATCTAGTACTATGTAATATTTACAATTTACCTTATTTAGGGCCCTTGCACATCAAGACTGGAAAATGTAGCATACTATAAAACGTAGTTTGCAGGCCCATTCCCACTTGTCGTTCGGAAAAAAATCGTGTCGTGGTAAGTGGGAGCACTCATTTAAATTACATAGCCTACAGGACATTCGGGGAAAAAATCTGATGAAACTCACATGTGGGAACGGACCTCTTTCTGTACTGCATGTCTGCTTACGACACGGTACACTCATTTAAATTACATTGCCTACAGGACATTCGGGGAAAAAATCTGATGAAACTCACAAGTGGGAACGGACCTCTATCTGTACTGCATGTCTGCTTACGATACGGTTTTTGAATTAAGTTCAATATTTTGTGCCAGCATAAAATAATATAAAAACTACTGCAGTGTATCCGACAATTTGCAGTGTGTTTCATTTTGCAGTCTTGATGTGAAAGGAGCCTTATACTGTCAGTGAGCTCCTCACATCAACAGTATCATTTTTATACAATAATTCGAGTGACGACACGGTTTTTGTTCAATATTTTGTGCCAGCATAAAATAATATAAAAACTACTGCAGTGTATCCGACAGTTTGCAGTGTGTTACATTTTGCAGTCTTGATGTGAAAGGAGCCTTATACTGTCAGTGAGCTCCTCACATCAACAGTATCATTTTTATACAATAATTCGAGTGGACGTATTCAGAATGCTTCATGTGGATTTGATTGCTAGTCAAATGTACACCAAACTCACATTACTATGAACTGAAAGAAATTTAGGTGGATTTCACATCTAGACTGCAACTTTTAGTATACGGCAGTTTTCATGTTGAGGGCTACATAGTCTTATGGACACTAAAACTTAAAGTGTGAACAGGCCCATAAGGCTATGTAGCCATCAATATGAAAACTGCCGTATACTACAAGTTGCAGTCTAGATGTGAAATCCGCCTTATAGTGCGATCACGACTTGGTGTGTGTTGCATTGAAGCGCGAAGGTGTGATTGTTATAATATTGTAAATACAATTCTCAAGAATACTGCTCTGATATATTGATCTATGGATTCTATGGACTAAGATTCCTGATAATAACCTCAAGGAGTGATTGATTCTTGTGCCGAGCACTGCTTGACTTGTGCAGGTTTTCCTTCTTTTACATAAAGATGGGTGTTTCTCCGCCTTTTTTCGTAGCGAAAAGTCAGAGAATTTGATTTTTTTCATTTCATCCCCTATTACGATGTATGTAATACGAGTATAAACGGTAAACAGTTGTCGGCATCAGAATCACTCCCTTATACAACAAGCACCTGCTATTGCTTTGATATTAATCCAAGTTGAGACAATATTATGGTCATTCAGTTGTGAAAATAGATTATGTAGTCTGTAATCCTGCCCTCTCCCATCTTTGTAAACAAACCAAACGACCAGTGACTATTTTTTCGCGGATCTGATTGGCTTATTTTCGAAAATTGACCAACCAAATACGAGATCGAAACAGTGCAAAGTATGTAACCTAATAATAGGTCCTAGTCTCAGCTTGGGTGAATTTCTGCAGTGAAATAAATGGAGGCAAAGTTAGAAGACATTTTGCGACACACAAAGGAACGTTGTCATTGGTGGCAAGATATAAAATATTTGTTCTTTCATAGCAAACTATCGAATAGCTACCTACTTGTTATTTTACTTTTTAAACAAATTTGCGAAAATCTTGAAAATTCTCATTTATATGTTTTTTAGGTGATTTTGATTTTTGTTTTTCCTCCCTGTCTTCTCTTAGTTCGTTTATTCCTTTTTTTTAGTTGGTGAAAATTTTATTTTATTTTATCAAGTAGTACCTACCTATACAAATTTTACTACATGTCTCATCCCCGGCTAGTACTCCATGTTCTATCAAGGATTTTAATCTGGAGACAGCAGACTTGTCGAAGTTTCTTTTGTTTACTTTGGATTTGGAAAGCAAAGGTAAGAGCCATTTCGCAACTAGACTGCAAAATGTAGAGCTGTATTTCGTTATGTGACTTTTTTTTTTTAGTCATCATACGAAATTTCTCTTTGGACTTAGTTTTTGAACGCATATTATCTTAAGACTGCTATTTGTTTTTGTTACCCAAAGGTTTAAAAGCCTTGAGTTAATGGAAGCTCAAAAAATTTTGAGTTCTGTTTGTGAACTTGGATTGTAATGTAAACCCACTTTTGATCAAAGTTCACAAGAGTTTCATTTTACCTAAACCATTTACATATTTGGAATAGGAATGTTCTCAACAACTCGAGCATAACATATTTTCAATGAAGGGCAAAACTTTTTCTTCACGCTACTACTAAAATTAATTAGAATTCTATGTTTTGTTTTTAATTGTTAATAAGTGATAATATTATGTTTTAATGTAAAGTGAAACATCAAGAAGAACTTGATTATAGATAACAAAGCAACATAAATTTCTGTCGTGACGTACCTACGCGTCGTTTTAGGTTTATTTTTATTTCTTTATTATTTCTTTTATAGGTCGTTTTTTTTTTTCATGTTAAAAATAGAATCGCCCTATTTTGGGCCAGTTTCGAAGGGAACTCTACCATTTTTATTTTATTTTTATTATTTTTGTGATTGCATTGATTTCGCTGCAAGGAAATGATGCAAGCTATTCAATAAATAATCATCGAGCAAAGACTTTATATTTTCTTTAAATTATATTGTTAATAAGTCGTAATTTTTCTTCGTAGGAAGCATTGTTTCTTGTTTCAAAGGTCCTCTATAATGTAAACACTTTAAACGAAACCTGGAGAATGATGTTACTGTGGGGTTTTGTAGTTTTCTGTATCGGGGACTTTGAATTGGTTCTAAACTTGATAATCGACTTTATTGTTTCTTTTGTATATTTTATATCTTCTGCTCTGCCCCTCTCTATCTATCTCTTTCTCTCGCCTTTGTTATGTCTATTTATTTATTTTTTTGTTATTTGTTTAAACCTAGTTTCTGTTTAATTTTATTTCTCTCCCCCCCCCCTTTGTATTCTATCCACCTTCCCCTTTTTATTTATTAAAAATATAATGTAGAAATAAGCGAGACAGCATTAAGCAGAAAAGAACAATTAATTATTCCCCTTATGGATGGTTCTTTTCGGCTAAATGCTGCCCAATTAACACAGTTCAAATTAATTTGAAAATTCACAAATTAGATTTACATACAGACTACAAAACAACCACCATTCTAATTCTACTTTATAAGACTACTTACTCTAGTCTACTTACGACCCTGGCTGTCGCACGAACCAGTGACCAAGGGACTGTGAGTCGGTTACCTGTTGCTGATAAATGGGATGGAGGGGGGAGGTGGAAGAACAAGTGGAGGAGCCACTGGAGGACATATTGGATTTGTAAGGAGAGAAATGATTCACGTCATAGACAGGATAGGAGGAGTGGAGAGGAGAATATCTGGGGATAGAAAAGATTAGTGTTAATTTATCACGGATACCTACCTCATCCTAAAAAACACTGAACTTCTTTGAGAGAACCCTATTTTTGGGGATGTGGCACCTATTGTTAACCTATCCGCACCCCACTTTGGATGCCTTGAACCCTCCTGGTTTAATCCACTTACACCTGTTCATCTTCACTGGAACCTCTGGGTCTAGGAGGACTGAAGTATTTATATCCAGACAGGGTGGTGTACACACCAGACGGGCGAGAGGGGTCAGTAGGGTGAGGGGGACGATGTTTGGAGCGAGACTTCCTTGTAGTACAGGCTAGGGTTTTATCTGCGGCAAATAGATAAACAGACAAGTCTTACAAACGGACAGAAAATAAGCATACGAATAGTCAAAGTCAGACCTATGCGATTTTTAACGCCGAACCAAATGGTGCAACTTCTAACACTATTGGACTTCAGTTGAAAAGTTACGGGTTCGATACCCCCCTGTGTAAAGGGATTTTTGTAGTTTTTCTATAAATAGGCATGTAAATTCTCAAATTTGAGTCGCATACATCTCAAACTTTCTACATCGAGTTCCTCAGAAAAAATCACCTAGGATTGTCTATTTAGCTATTTACATGCCTATTTATAATAAGAACCTAGTAAAATCCCTTCACACAGGGAAGTATCGAAGCCGTAACTTTTCAACTCTAAGTCAAATAGTATTAGAAGTTGCACCATTCGGTTCGGCGTTAAAAATCACATAGGATTAACTATTCACCAGCTTATTTGTCAATAGTCCTGTTACCTACGTTAAAACGAGTTAACCAGTGCTCAAAAAGTCGAATCGCTGAGTCTAAAGCAACGGCTGTTATTTAGAAATTCAATGCAACAAGCAGTACCTACTAAAATTAAAAAAAAAAGGTGAGTTTTGAAATCAACTCAGTGACCACATTTTAGGAACCGCTGCCGAACCGTTAAATAAGATGCGACTTTTGACTACAGTACCTACTAAAATTAAAAAAAAAAAAGGTGAGTTTTGAAATCAACTCAGTGACCACATTTTAGGAACCGCTGCCGAACCGTTAAATAAGATGCGACTTTTGACTCATCTTTGGGATTGAATCCCAACTGAGCTACTCAGTAAAAGGAACTACTCTTTTTTTCAACTCGCATACTATACCCCCCCCCATCATACCGTCCGATTTGATCTTTGAATAAGGCAGGCGAAAAAAAGAAAAGAAAAAGATAATAATAAAAGATTCAATTTGAATTCTTTTATTATTATCTTTTTCTTTTCTTTTTTTCGCCTGCCTTAGGCCCGGTACGATTGAATCCGGGCTTAAGACAGGTGAAAAACAGAAAAGAAAAAGATAATAATAAAGGATTCAATTTGAATTCTTTTATTATTATCGTTTTCTTTTCTCTTTTTCACCTGCCTTAGGCCCGGTACGAGTGTTTTTTCGTGAATTTTTTTTTGACGATTTTTTTTTTTTTACAAGTTTTGAAAGAACTACTCTTGAGGATCTAGTTCACTGAAAAGAGTAGTTCATTTTTTTTAGCTCAATGAACACATCTCTAATTATGTTCCGAAGCGGTTCCGAAACTATGGCCACTAGGGAGTAAACATTTTAAATTCTCAAATTTACACTATTCGGGTCCACTAAGCATTCTTCCTTATGTAAATTTTGACGAGAAATCGATTGGTGCCACTTTCAAGATTGTCCGACTTACAGTTAAGGAGTTACGGGTTCGAGACTCGGCGAATTAAAGAAAAAAAAACCGATTTTCTAAAGGCCTTCTTCAACAGTTTCTGTTAAAGATATTTGAACACTATCCGACTCACGGTTAAGGAGTTACGGGTTCGATTCTTTCCTGTGTCAACAAATTTTAATGATTTTCGAAAAATACATAGATCTATAAATGTAGTGGAGAGTGAACTTATGCTAGAAAAGTGAAATTACCAACCTAGTTAGCTTGATTGGTAGAGCGTCTGCCTTGTAAGCGCTAGGCCGCGGATTCGATTCCCGTCCGGGGCGGATTTTATCCTGAACAGATAATGCTCGTTGTCGGAACGACTGGCTTTCTCCTGTCCTTTCTTCTTTTTCTCTTCGATTTCGGGAAGATAAGACTTTGGCAGAAAAAAAGAGAACTTACCAAGTTCTTCATTTTCCGGAATTGAAGAGGGGGACTGTCGGAACCTGTGAAATACAATAAACAAGATCAGTTCATTATTTGTTAGGACAGACAATAATCTCTCATTTTATTTGTGTACCTATTCTTATCTTAATCAAAAAACACATACCTAATTTCTAGGTATGTTAGATAAGTGGTAAACACCTAGATATGTACAAACCTAGTAAACATTACTTTAGTAGCCAAAACAATACTAGTAGGTATACCTAGTTAAATACTTACCGCAGTTGGGGATCAAACCCTGGACTACCTACCTGCAAAAAAAACCTTACCGGGTGTCGCTAAAGTCTCCACCAGTCAGGTATATAAGCATCAACTTGTCCACCAGAGGGCTCATCCAGATCTCTTGAGCCTATAAAACAAAATAAATATCTATTTTACCTACAGTCTTTCTCCGTTCAGATTAGATCTAGTAACAACTTACAAACCTAGTAAACATTACTTTAGTAGCCAAAACAATACCAGTAGGTATACCTAGTTAAATACTTACCGCAGTTGGGGATCAAACCCTGGACTACCTACCTGCAAAAAAAAAAAAAAACCCTTACCGGGTGTCGCTAAAGTCTCCACCAGTCAGGTATATAAGCATCAACTTGTCCACCAGAGGGCTCATCCAGATCTCTTGAGCCTCGTCTTCCCTACATAACGTACTGTAGGGTGTGTCCACACTGTAAGGGACATTGACATCCATCGAGTATTTGTTCTCTCGCTCCTCGTTATACTGAAATGGAAAAAAAATGGAGCCAAGTTAGAGGAAGAACACACTTTCTCCTTAAAAAAAAGGGGGGAGAGTTCTGATAGAGGGAACTGTAACTGATGCTAAAGCTAAAGTCTTAGCGTTCAGAAATCGAAGAGAGAAGAAGGACAGGGTAGCAAATAACTAGCCCTTCTGATGACGAACCTTATCTGTTTAGGATAAAGTTCGGCCCGGTCGGGTATCAAACCTTAGCGCTTACCGTTTACAAGGCAGGCATACTACCCTTCAAACTAACTAAGCTGGCTGCTGGTTCAATAATATCAACTACGTCATTGCTCCAAAAATGCCAGCCTAGTCTGTTAGCTTAGTTGGTAGGGCATCTGCCTTGTAAGGTAAGCGTTAGGTCGCGGATTTCATCCTGAATGGATAATGTTCGTTCTCAAAAAGGCTGGCTTTCTCCTATCCTGTCTTCCTTCTCTCTTCGATAAGTCTTACAGAAATTTAGCTCATTCATCCACAGCCAACTTACCTCATAGTTCCCATAGCTGGCCAGTCTGCTCTGAGGTATGACGTCCCGCACAGTCCTAGCCGTGGCGAAGGTGTTCTCATTCCTCTGCCTCTCCCTCTCCTTCAGGAACATCTGGTACCATTTGGAGCTAGCGATATTGTAGGCATCCGGGCACTCGTTCCAAATTGGGCTCCCTTCGAGACGAATCCGCGCGAGGTTGTCCTGGACTTGAAACGGACTGTAGAGGCCGCTGCTGTCTAGAATGGCGCTCTCGAAGGTGCTGTCTTCCAGCTGGATCCAACATTCCGGAATGAGCTCCACAGCAGTCATGCTTCTTGATTAGAGGGAAGATCCACTGAAAATGAAAAAGATAGGAAGATATTGGTTCACCCTTTGTCCAGTCACTATCAGGTGTGATGGGTATGATACCTGATAGTGAGTGGCTGGCCTTTGGGATGAATTCTACAACTGTGACAAGTGTAAACGGGAAAGATCATCTGCCTATCTATCTATTTAATAAAAGTACAACGGAATAACGACCATTAAGTGGAGTGTAGAGGCAAGACAACCACCTCCAAACAGCATCACTACTCCATTTTATCTCCTTGTAAAAGAAGATAAAATTCTATGCCTAGCATGAGGTTGAACCCTCATTCCCCTGGACCTGGAACTTCAACAAAGAAAACGGTCTAACCACCACAAACCAAACCACCAAGTCAACAAAAGTACGTGCATAAATACACAGATACCTTACCTTGCGAGAGACTTGAGCTGAATTATATCTGCAATCTAACACTACTCTAAAACGAAAATGACTGGAAGAAAATAAAAAGGACTTTCAACCTACTTGCTCAAAGACTGGCCACGAAAGAAAGGAAAAATTCCTGCTGGAAAATATAGCAAGGTCATTGACATTTCGACCTTGAAGTAATTTTTCGCCAAGATATTTCGGCGGCTTTTGTTTCGATATGGAAACGCACCTCAAGTTAGAGTGCATTGAAAGATCTTGAAAGCTCTCCTGATGATGAAATTTTTGCCGCCTACGCGACGGCTTTCAAAATGGAATTAAATCAGCTGTTTGGAAATTGAGAGAAAGCATTTTCAAGCTTTTCGATTCAAGGTCATAGAAGACTTTTCTTTAGCAGATTTTCTTCTAGAGCAGCCAGCCTAGTTAGCTCGGTGGGTAGAGTTGTAAGCGCTAGGCCGCGGGTTCGATTCCTGCCCGGGGCGGATTTTATCTCGCATGGATAGGGTCCGTTAGTCCGTTCTCATAACGGTTGGCTTTCTTTTTTCCTGTCTTCCTTCTCTTTTCGATTTCGGGATGATTAGACCTTGGCAGAAACAGTTGCCTCTATGAAGCCTCAAAAAAAAAAAAAAAAAAAAAAAAAAAAAAAGAACCACTCAAAAAAAAATAATAATAATAAAAAAATAGGTAGGTATCGTGATGGGAGATGTTTACCTATAAGTAGGTGCTGGGTAACTCCGGCATTTGATTGAACATTGTTTTTCGACCAACACCGCCCCAAGGTCTTTTCTCTACCAGGGAGGTATTCCCCGAAAAACGATAATGTTTTTTGTTTTATCAATCTTATTCACCTTTCAAAAGATTTTTGCTTCACCTTTGACATGCTGATTGGCAATGGCCGCTAACTGTTACCCCCCTCCTACTGGACTTCTCTTATCACGTTCACGCTTTAGCCTTTTCACACCTGACTTATCAGCGTAAGGTTCTTTATTTCATCAGACTAAAGGCGATGCAAATTCGGGTATAATAGTGTCCATTTTATATTGCTCGAATAGGAGAGAATTATCGTTTATCGTATTCGATTACCATATGTGAAACAAAACATAGCTGAACCAATGAGATTGTGAGATTTCGCTTTCTGCAGCAATTGTTTACGTTAAAAGCGAAATCCGATTAGTTCAGCGAAAAAAAGTCAGATAATCAAAAACGACAACTCTTTACCCCGGCAGTAGGCTGAGTAGGCTACTACTACTACTACTATTATGATGGTCATGCAACTTTTCAAACAATGTTAATGATATAATGATGATAAATCGGCTGGGACCCAGTAGCGGGGTGGAAATAATCTGTTGAGGTGTGATTGACTTTCGCGGTGAGCACACCTAACGTTTGATCAAAGGCCCTATTTAGACTACCTGGGCAGTTATGCGGATGCTATGGGTGTCACTTGACTGTTGAGTTATTATTTGTTAGGACAGACAATAATCTCTCATTTTATTTGTGTAGGGGAGAGTGGGGTAATTGTGCGCACCTAAGCACCAACTGATATTCTAAGGTCCCTGTTTAAGCTAGAGAGTCAAATAAAAAACATCGCGCATTTCGGTCAAAAGCTAACAAGTTAACGTCGTTACTGTAACAGTCATCTTTTTGGGAAACGGCAAATAATCGGACAGTCAAAATCGATTACAGAAGTTTGACCTAATTAATTAAAATTTCTTTTTGTGTCTTTCCATTTTTTCTTGTTCGTGTAAAGATTTCATCATTCACAATTTCATACAGGAGTATGTTCTACTAAAGGTTACATAGGTTCTCGAATTTGTCGGAATCCCCCAAAGGAGTGATATTCTGTTCAAGGAGTGAAAGAACCTCAGTACGGAATGACTTTTCCTTCCAAGCACGGATCTTTTCTCAGCAAGGAGTGAAGTCTCAACAAAGGAGTGGTCTTGTCTTCTGGAGTAATATTTCGTCAAGTGATCGATACCTATATTTGTTATTGAGTTCTATCGGTAGTCACAATGTATTCTTGGTGTTACTTCGGGGCCGGATGGCTGTCAGGTGAGTCACCTACGTAATATTAATTTGTCAAACAAAATAGTCACTTCTATTAGTCTTGAAACAATTGACCATTTCATACCTATTAAGTACTCGCAATTATTACATTGTCATATTAGAGTCATTATGACATTGACATTTATGACCTACATTTTAACGGTTTAGTATGGCATTAGCATTTCCATTTACTTTTATTTCTTTAAAGGCATTCCGCGGCAAATGACGGTTTGGATGGTCACTCTTCCAGGTACCTACATGCCACGGTCGGTGGTGCTTAACTTCAGTAAAAAACTGGTCGGAATGGTGCGAAGTAAACAAGGCCCAAAATTTGCAAGATATACCCACGCTCGTACACAAAATGTACAATAATACCTGGGGGTCATAGTTTTGACCCCGGACATTTAATAATTTTTCAAGTAAATAAAAAGGTATCTAGGTACCAACTTCGGAGAGAAAATAGAGAACTTGTGAATTCGCCACATCCACACCAATTCAGCTTTGAATTCGGGGATTTTGTCACATCCACTAATAAATTCCAAATTTACAAATAAGAAGGTACTAACCTACATACGAGTAGGTAGGTAGGTACTTATTACGTAAACGAAATATTTTAAATTTTACTATGGTCATGAAAATATTTTAGATAATAGAATAGTCGGTGAACATAGAACATAGGTGCATACGTCTCCCATTAATTTATTGGATTTGTTTACACCTGAGAAATTAATGGGATGCATTTTGGCAAGGGTCCCATAGTTGACGCTATTCCAGGCTGCTTTCACACGACTGAGATTCGTCTTCTTTGCTAAACCAACCGATTGTCTACTTAACTTATTTTTGATTATCAAAGTCATTTAGAAATTTTACAATTATCGATGGTCATTCCTTCACATACAAGGCACGGTCGATGGTGCTTAACTCCAGTTGACTAAGGGAAATTTCGTCCAAGCATTCTAGACTAGAGGTTCCTGATTTCCTTCATATGGCTGAATATGGTCATAAGCTCATATGTAAGTCTTAATAATTCAAAATCGCAAAGCGTTGATGAATCTTAGCAATATAGGTACGAGCTTTTTATGCATTAAGAATCAACAAATTAGCTGCTGACGAAAAAGAAAAGATGTATCCGGCAGACCCAGAGCCCTTATGTAGAGTGGTGTGTTAGGTCAAATGAGTTTTTCATAGCAATTTGGTTGTTCGATAGGAATTTAACGTCACTGTATAGCTGCTAAGTCTTTTAGTTACGAACTTTGGTTGCCTTCCCATTGAAAAAGAAAACAAAAATGATAAGCATAAAACAAACAAACAGAGGTAGACGGTTACATAACAAAGTAACCGCATGTGGAAGAATCCTATTTTCGACCCCTACGGTCAAATCAAGGCACATGTACCTATGTATATTCTATAATCTATATGCTTTGGATGCCACACTGCCCAAGCCTGACCATGTCAAAAATTTTAAAAATAAAACGTTCCGCGATCGTTATTAATAATTTAGATATTAAACATTTGTTTAGTTTTAATTGTTTTGAAATTTCGGAGCAATCTGTTATTTTTCTATGAGAAAGTATGCACTTTATGCTAAGACCGAAGTATAGTACTCCATTTGGATTTGGGGGACCCTACATATCCCTACATAGTCCCTATACATATACCCGAGGCCCCTCGCACCGCGTAGATGAGATATAGGTACGCCATCAGTGGTCTGCGCTATTTTAAGCTGACGATTACTATGACTTACGCTATTTTACGCTGATTCACACGTTTGTAACCTGTTGCTCAAGGGAGGAATCAGAAGCATTATTGTGAGGAACACGAAGAGAGATCCACTTACCCAAATTCACGGGCTGATTGTAATAAAGAGATGGCATCTGCATCAAGGAACTGATGGCGTCTATTTGGAACAGGGATCCAAAAATGACAACTAGAGGATAGAAGAATCGGGTCATGGAATCGGCAGCAATCCAAAGTGGTAGAAGTAACAAGAGAATCAATCCTGAAAATATCGAAATACATATATGAGGAATGGCAAAGATAAGAGTTCAAGTTCATCAAGATCAGAATTTATCATCACTCAAAAAGAGGCCACTAGGAAACCAGAACCAAAAGGGCTATTCCACTATGTGGATCTCGTAGCCCCATTTTAGTGATAATATACATACGTATGTTTCCATTGTAGTTCTTCCCGGGTTTGTTTTATATGGTACACACTATTTTTCCATAGAAACCGCTTTTGCACCATTTATCTGTCTGCCAATTTTCTTTTCATGACGACGAAAAAATAAAATTTTACTGGAGCAATGACCAAAGCATTTTACAATACTTGGTCTTCAAGATGTTTGGTGCCATTTTTTGGGCTACTAGGTAAGTCTAACTTGCCTGATATCTATTTCTAGGTGTACGAGTATTGGGTACATATAATATTTAGGTTCTAGTTACTAGATGAACATAACTTGATGTTCTCTACTTTGATATATTCCAGGCGTTGTACTGCAACTTCCGTCGACTACAGTGGCGACTGCAGACTGCACCAAAAACTACATGGAAAATACACAACTGAGACTGGAGAAATGCATTTTGGTAATGTCATGTCGCGTCAGTGCGTAGCTATAATTCTACAAACATGACAAACAACGCATTGTCCTATTTCCTTAATAGCTAGCTTCCTATGTCATGTCGCGTCAGTGCGTAGCTATAATTCTACAAACATGACAAACAACGCATTGTCCTATTTCCTTAATAGCTAGCTTCCTCTGATAAAACAGACCTCCCTGTATTTTGCATTTATGATGAGCTACAATCATCAAGGTTAAGTAGGTACTAATTTCATTTTATGTGTTTAACGTTTAACTTCACTGTATAACTTTTAAGGTTTTTGATGACGGGGGTTTCACCCCCTATACGCGGTGACAAGCCACCTACTCTGACACTCACAGTAACCTCATCCAGCCAGAGTGGGAAAGGGAAAAGTGAGCAGCCCGCGATTGCCCAGATGGTCACCCATCCGAATACCAACCACTTGCAACGTTACTTACCTTCAGTGAACCATTAGGGACCGGGGTTAAGGTTTTTGATGACGGGGGTTTCACCCCCTATACGCGGTGACAAGCCACCTACTCTCACACTCACATTAACCTCACCCAGCCAGAGTGGGAAAGGGAAAAGCAATTGCCTAGATGGTCACCCATCCGAATACCAACCACTTGCAACGTTACTTACCTTCAGTGAACCATTGGGGACCGGGGCATTCAACGTGCTCTCGCCGCTATATTTTAATTCATTTCAACCACCCTGTATTTCTACTGATAGCTGCCATTATCACCCTAACAACTTAGCCATGCATTGTCTACAACTGTGAACAGGGACCGGGGCATTCAACGTGCTGTCGCCGCTAGCTATTAATTAATTTCAACCACCCTGTATTTCTACTGATAGCTGCCATTATCACCCTAACAACTTAGCCATGCATTGTCTACAACTGTGAACAATAGTCGGGGACCCGGGCATTCAACGTGCTCTCGCCGCTATATATTAATTCATTTCAACCACCCTGTATTTCTACTGATAGCTGCCATTATCACCCTAACAACTTAGCCATGCATTGTCTACAACTGTGAACAATAGTCCTAGTGCCAAACAATTTGCCCGAGGATTAATACCTACTCTAATATAATTTATTACCTTGATATTGATAAAATGAAAATGGACAAAATGGACAAGTCATTGTGTTTTGCATTTCGAGGTGAGGTGTTTTCAGGTCCCGATACTGCATTGATTTGGTGGGACGTTGTGGATTTTCTTATCGTTCAACGCAAAAGCTTCAAATCTCGACCCTTCTTCGATAAGTCAATTGTAGTTTTCATTATAATAGTGAGTTAATAGCAATAAGAAATAAGATTGAGCTCTACTTATTCAATTATTGAATATCAATTTAAGGCAGGCACATAGGTCACTACTTATAGAAAGTAATGCAAATAAAATCGACCTAATATCACCAAACAACCACGAAGGTAATAATTAGGTATGTTCAAGTAAGTATAGTTAGTAATCCGATACTGTTGAGTGATTCCGTAAATCACGATCACTTTGTGCTGATTCTTCCGTTTATATCGACGTCACGGCCAGAGAAAACATCGCGCATTTCGGTCAAAAGCTAACAAGTTAACGTCATTACTGTAACAGTCATCTTTTTGGGAAACGGCAAATAATCGGACAGTCAAAATCGATTGCAGAAGTTTGACCTAATTAATTAAAATTTCTTTTTGTGTCTTTCCATTTTTTCTTGTTTGTGTAAAGATTTCATCATTCACAATTTCATACAGGAGTATGTTCTACTAAAGGTTACATAGGTTCTCGAATTTATCAGAATCCCCCAAAGGAGTGATATTCTGTTCAAGGAGTGATAGAACCTCAGCACGGAATGACTTTTCCTTCCAAGCACGGATCTTTTCTCAGCAAGGAGTGAAGTCTCAACAAAGGAGTGGTCTTTTCTTCTGGAGTGATATTTCGTCAAGTGATCGATATATTTGTTATTGAGTTCTATCGGTAGTCACAATGTATTCTTGGTGTTATTTCGGGGCCGGATGGCTGTCAGGTGAGTCACCTACGTAATATTAATTTGTATCTTCTTCTTCTTTCTCGCCTTTTCCCGTATTCATACAGGGTCGGCGTTTTTTATCAGCATCTCAATCAGTCCTAGCTAGGGTGATTGCTAATATTACTAGTGGTTCTGTGAACTGTAGACCTCACTCAGATTCTTTTGCCTAAGAAAAACACAAACACTAAACACTTAAACGGGCGGACCCTTTGCTATCTAAATACACAATTAACCCTAACTAAACCTATTCATAGCGGAACAGACATTCAAACAAACAAATACGTATTGTACAAACATCTAAAATTCTAAACCAAATGTAAAATGGTCTAGTTAAAACATAGACCTCACTATCGTTCGGTCAAATATGTAATTATGTAGTCAAACAAAATAATCACTTCTATTAGTCTTGAAACAATTGACCATTTCATACCTATTAAGTACTCACAATTCTTACATTGTCATATTAGAGTCATTATGACATTGACATTATTTTATGACCTACATTTTAACGGTTTAGTATGGCATTAGCATTTCCATTTACTTTTATTTCTTTAAAGGCATTCCGCGGAAAATGACGGTTTGGATGGTCACTCTTCCAGGTACATGCCACGGTCGGTGGTGCTTAACTTCAGTAAAAAACTGGTCGGAATGGTGCGAAGTAAACAAGGCCCAAAATTTGCAAGACATACCCACGCTCGTACACAAAATGTACAATAATACCTGGGGGTCATAGTTTTCACCCCGGACATAAAAGGATTTATTAATTTTTCAAGTAAATAAAAAGGTATCTAGGTACCAACTTCGGAGAGAAAATAGAGAACTTGTGAATTCGCCACATCCACCAATTCAGCTTTGAATTCGGGGATTTTGTCACATCCACTAAAAAATTCCAATTTACAAATAAGAAGATACTAACCTACATACAAGTAGGTAGGTAGGTAGGTACTTACGTAAACGAAATATTTTAAATTTTACTATGGTCATGAAAATATTTTAGATAATAGAATAGTCGGTGAACATAGAACATAGGTGCATACGTCTCCCATTAATTTATTGGATTTGTTTACACCTGAGAAATTAATGGGATGCATTTTGGCAAGGGTCCCATTCATAGTTGACGCTATTTCAGGCTGCTTTCACACGACTGAGATTCGTCTTCTTTGCTAAACCAACCGATTGTCTACTTAACTTATTTTTGATTATCAAAGTCATTTAGAAATTTTACAATTTCGATGGTCATTCCTTCACATACAAGGCACGGTCGATGGTGCTTAACTCCAGTTGACTAAGGGAAATTTCGTCCAAGCATTCTAGACTAGAGGTTCCTGATTTCCTTCATATGGCTGAATGTACATGGTCATAAGCTCATAAGTCTTAGTAATTCAAAATCGCAAAGCGTTGATGAATCTTAGCAATATAGGTACGAGCCTTTTATGCATTAAGAATTAACAAATTAGGTGCTGACGAAAAAGAAAAGATGTATCCGGCAGACCCAGAGCCCTTATGTAGAGTGGTGTGTTAGGTCAAATGAGTTTTTCATAGCAATTTGGTTGTTCGATAGGAATTTAACGTCACTGTATAGCTGCTAAGTCTTTTAGTTACGAACTTTGGTTGCCTTCCCATTGAAAAAGAAAACAAAAATGATAAGCATAAAACAAACAAACAGAGGTAGACGTAGACGGTTACATAACAAAGTAACCGCATGTGGAAGATTCCTATTTTCGACCCCTACAGGCAAATCAAGGCACATGTATGTATATTCTATATGCTTTGGATGCCACACTGCCCAAGCCTGACCATGTCAAAAATTTTAAAAATAAAACGTTCCGCGCTCGTTATTAATAATTTGGATATTAAACATTTGTTTAGTTTTAATTGTTTTGAAATTTCGGAGCAATCTGTTATTTTTCTAATTAAAATAAGTTGTAATAAGTTTCCGACATTGTAAAGTGAACCGAAAGTGCAAAGTGCATTTAAAGTTGTTTTTTTTTTTTTTTTTTTTTTTTTTTTTTTTTGGAAAAAAAAGACTCCTTGGTGGATTTTTTTTTTTTTTTTTTTTTTTTTTTTTTTTTTTTTTTTTTTTTTTTTTTGTAGGAAAGTAGGAAGTTTCTTAAACTGTCATTGTACTCATTGTCTCATATTGTGAGGTAGCGTAAGATTAAAATTTGTAATCACGAATAGGTATCTAATTAACCATTTAACCTTTCTTCAAGTTAAGAGTGCATATTCCTAGAAATGTACATACACCTACCTATGTACAATTGTACAGTGTACCTACACAATTAAGCAGTAATGCCTACATTGTTTTAATATTCAGTTATCTTTTGAAGCGAGGATTTTTATTCATGCCATCAATTTCTGCGAAGATGAACCATATTGTGACCCATTGTTATCAACTCATTGATATTTCTGTACGGTTATCAATTTTTATCAAAGACCATTCTTTCGAAACAAGAACGTATATGGTAGGTACAGGATATACGTAGGTATGTAGAGTAACACATTATTACCGAGTGATTTCACTATCAGCATTTTCTAATGGAGCACATGTTTTCCGATGGGTTGATAGCTATGCCACTATGCCATGCACTGATAACGGATGTAAAATATTATTCATCTATAGGTAATTCTATACTGTTGAGGAAAATTCTTAAAAAAGTAGGTATACCTACAAAAAACACATTGGCGGGTATCTAGGTACATAATTCTTAGTACATACAAGATATGTTATACATATGTTAATACAAGACCAAGATACCTATTCTAAAATGTACAACGTAAACAACTGAAAATAAAGCTGAATAAAATTTAGACACTTTTACCTATTTGTCTGACATTTAGGCTAAATGGTACAAATAGCAAGAAGTAGGTATACCTACAAAAAACACATTGGCGGGTATCTAGGTACATAATTCTTAGTACATACCTACAAGATATGTTATACATATGTTAATACAAGACCAAGATACCTATTCTAAAATGTATAACGCAGTGGCGTAGCGTGGTCTAAATTCAAGTGTAAGGCGTGTAGGGTACTAATTTCCATCATCCATGCTCTTCATGGATTGGCATAGAAAAATTGTCTCAGTTCAAGTTGTGAACTGACTATAGTTTACAAAACTATCCGTGAAAAGAGATAGGTGTCATACAAAACCAGACCTTATATCAATAAAAATCTACACAGATTTAATTTACCCACAGGTAAAATCTACTAATAAATAATAGACAAATCCCAGATTTTTAAACAATAGATGCACTTGAATATTTAAACCTTATACCGGGCAGAGTAGATGCTGTTCCCATTTCACAACTACTTGGGCCCGGGCAATCATCTGGACAATGGACCTCCTATCGACGATGACGATGAAATCGCCCTCCGTCACGATGAGGCCTACGAAACTGCCACAAGTCCAGAACAAGTCCGCCAGGCTGATATAGAAGCCATCAGGGATTTCAACACCAACTATGTCGCTACAGGGAATTGGCATTCGGTTGTTGGAGCGATAGGATTGACTTGGAAATATGAAGTGGAACAGTTCACAGGGGTTCTGTACCCACCAGTGGATAAGAGCGGGTGGACTCCGGTCATCCAAGAGGTTCTATCCTTATACACTACTGGTAGGTAGCTGTAGTAACGAGACAAAAAACACAACTTTGAATTTTAGTCAACGTGACTAACAAAATACTCATCTCGCATCAGTTAGTGAAATAGATGCGTCCAATTATATGACACCTGTTGAGGTTAAAGTGGGTTATTGAGCAGTCAGCATCAATTTCATGCTTTAACCAAGATTCTTAAGCCCATCATAAAGTGAACAACATTTGCCTTTGTTTCAGGGGTGATGGGGTTGCTGGTGGGGCATCCCATGGATACAATCAAGACGAGGACCCAGACAATGCCAGACAAAACTATGATTCAAATCATTGCCAACACATTCAAGCTGGAGGGGTTTCGTGGCTTCTACAAAGGTTTCCTAGCACCCATGCTAACTACCGGAGTGACGAATGCTATATTCTTCGGAGTCTACGGAAACACGATACGATATCTGCGGAGCATATCGGAATCGTCGGAAGAGTACCGCTGTGATGGCTTTCTGGCTACTCCGTTATGGGATTGGAATGAATTTTTCAGTGGATCTATTGCTGGCGCCATCATCACTGCTGTAGGTGCCCCAGTGGAAGCCATCAAGACGCGTTTACAGGCCAATGCGGGTAATTATTCAATGTACGGAGTCCTAGGAGTCTAGGAGAGAATAGAATAGAATATACCTTGTTTATCCTGGGATAGGACTGGAAAGTCCCTTTTCCCCCGCAGTCCAACCCGTTCTAGTGCTTCTCAATTTCCTTTTCAAATTTCCATTGAACTTTTTGGTGCACTTTGTCACGAATTTCAATTGTAGTCAAAGATTTTTGAGGGAGTTAAAAATATTACAGCTTTGATTTTATCTTCGTGCTTTATTGATTAGGTGATAATGATAACTGTGATAAGAAATATTGCAAATCACATGTATGTCATTTTACATTTGACATGTGACAAAAATTGGTGTCACACTGTCATGTCAATCGTACGAGCGATACATAAAACGAAATACTTGATTTCTTCAAACAATAAGGCTCATTGATGAGATTTTGAGATCAATAGCACCACTCAGATTAATTGCAGGCAGAAAACAAATTATCAAGGACATAAAAAATGGGCCTTTTAGATGTAGGTATACTGTGGTAACTGGGGATTGACTCCTTTTCAAGCGTAAAATCCGAGTTATTAGCCTTATATAATGATTGTTTTCGGCCATTGATGTTGCCTACTCAATGTTGCTTTTTCGCATTTCAGCGGTTGACAATCAAAAGTTCAAGATGGGGAATGAATGTGGCACCACTTGGTCTACAATTCATAGTTGACGCTATTTCAGGCTGCTTTCACACGACTGAGATTCGTCTTCTTTGCTAAATCAACCGATTGTGTCTACTTAACTTATTTTTGATTATCAAAGTCATTTAGAAATTTTACAATTTCGATGGTCATTCCTTCACATACAAGGGCACGGTCGATGGTGCTTAACTCCAGTTGACTAAGGGAAATTTCGTCCAAGCATTCTAGACTAGAGGTTCCTGATTTCCTTCATATGGCTGAATGTACATGGTCATAAGCTCATAAGTCTTAGTAATTCAAAATCGCAAAGCGTTGATGAATCTTAGCAATATAGGTACGAGCCTTTTATGCATTAAGAATTAACAAATTAGGTGCTGACGAAAAAGAAAAGATGTATCCGGCAGACCCAGAGCCCTTATGTAGAGTGGTGTGTTAGGTCAAATGAGTTTTTCATAGCAATCATGAAATGGGAAAAAAATGGAGCCAAGTTAGAGGAGGAACACACTTTCTCCTTGAAAAAAAAAAAGAGGAGAGTTCTGATAGAGGGAACTGTAACTGATGCTAAAGCTAAAGTCTTAGCGTTCAGAAATCGAAGAGAGAAGAAGGACAGGGTAGCAAAAAACTAGCCCTTCCGATGACGAACCTTATCTGTCTAGGATAAAGTTCGCCCCGGTCGGGTATCAAACCTTAGCGCTTACCGTTTACAAGGCAGGCATACTACCCTTCAAATTAACTAAGCTGGCTGCTGGTTCAATAATATTTATCAACTACGTCATTGCTCCAAAAATGCCAGCCTAGTCTGTTAGCTTGGTTGGTCGGGCATCTGCCTTGTAAGGTAAGCGTTAGGTGGCGGATTTCATCCTGAACGGATAATGTTCGTTCTCAGAAAGGCTGGCTTTCTCCTATCCTGTCTTCCTTCTCTCTTCGATTTCGGTACGAATAAAAACCTTAGCAGTTGCAGTTCTCTTTATCAAACCTCTTGGGGAAAAAAAACTCCAGAAGTCTTACAGAAATTTAGCTCATTCATCCACAGCCAACTTACCTCATAGTTCCCATAGCTGGCCAGTCTGCTCTGAGGTATGACGTCACGCACAGTCCTAGCCGTGGCGAAGGTGTTCTCATTCCTCTGCCTCTCCCTCTCCTTCAGGAACATCTGGTACCATTTGGAGCTAGCGATGTTGTAGGCATCCGGGCACTCGTTCCAAATTGGGCTCCCTTCGAGACGAATCCGCGCGAGGTTGTCCTGGACTTGAAACGGACTGTAGAGGCCGCTGCTGTCTAGAATGGCGCTCTCGAAGGTGCTGTCTTCCAGCTGGATCCAACATTCCGGAATGAGCTCCACAGCAGTCATGCTTCTTGATTAGAGGGAAGATCCACTGAAAATGAAAAAGATAGGAAGATATTGGTTCACCCTTTGTCCAGTCACTATCAGGTGTGATGGGTATGATACCTGATAGTGAGTGGCTGGCCTTTGGGATGAATTCTACAACTGTGACAAGTGTAAACGGGAAAGATCATCTGCCTATCTATCTATTTAATAAAAGTACAACGGAATAACGACCATTAAGTGGAGTGTAGAGGCAAGACAACCACCTCCAAACAGCATCACTACTCCATTTTATCTCCTTGTAAAAGAAGATAAAATTCTATGCCTAGCATGAGGTTGAACCCTCATTCCCCTGGACCTGGAACTTCAACAAAGAAAACGGTCTAACCACCACAAACCAAACCACCAAGTCAACAAAAGTACGTGCATAAATACACAGATACCTTACCTTGCGAGAGACTTGAGCTGAATTATATCTGCAATCTAACACTACTCTAAAACGAAAATGACTGGAAGAAAATAAAAAGGACTTTCAACCTACTTGCTCAAAGACTGGCCACGAAAGAAAGGAAAAATTCCTGCTGGAAAATATAGCAAGGTCATTGACATTTCGACCTTGAAGTAATTTTTCGCCAAGATATTTCGGCGGCTTTTGTTTCGATATGGAAACGCACCTCAAGTTAGAGTGCATTGAAAGATCTTGAAAGCTCTCCTGATGATGAAATTTTTGCCGCCTACGCGACGGCTTTCAAAATGGAATTAAATCAGCTGTTTGGAAATTGAGAGAAAGCATTTTCAAGCTTTTCGATTCAAGGTCATAGAAGACTTTTCTTTAGCAGATTTTCTTCTAGAGCAGCCAGCCTAGTTAGCTCGGTGGGTAGAGTTGTAAGCGCTAGGCCGCGGGTTCGATTCCTGCCCGGGGCGGATTTTATCTCGCATGGATAGGGTCCGTTAGTCCGTTCTCATAACGGTTGGCTTTCTTTTTTCCTGTCTTCCTTCTCTTTTCGATTTCGGGATGATTAGACCTTGGCAGAAACAGTTGCCTCTATGAAGCCTCAAAAAAAAAAAAAAAAAAAAAAAAAAAAAAAGAACCGACTAT
>NW_007378989.1:48222-63430 GCF_000475195.1 Diaphorina citri
CCTAGGTATCGTGATGGGAGATGTTTACCTATAAGTAGGTGCTGGGTAACTCCGGCATTTGATTGAACATTGTTTTTCGACCAACACCGCCCCAAGGTCTTTTCTCTACCAGGGAGGTATTCCCCGAAAAACGATAATGTTTTTTGTTTTATCAATCTTATTCACCTTTCAAAAGATTTTTGCTTCACCTTTGACATGCTGCTTGGCAATGGCCGCTAACTGTTACCCCCCTCCTACTGGACTTCTCTTATCATGTTCACGCTTTAGCCTTTTCACACCTGACTTATCAGCGAAAGGTTCTTTATTTCATCAGACTAAAGGCGATGCAAATTCGGGTATAATAGTGTCCATTTTATATTGCTCGAATAGGAGAGACTTATCGTTTATCGTATTCGATTACCGTATGTGAAACAAAACATAGCTGAACCAATGAGATTGTGAGATTTCGCTTTCTGCAGCAATTGTTTACGTCCAAAGCGAAATCTGATTAGTTCAGCCAAAAAAGTCAGATAATCAAAAACGATAACTCTTTACTCTTTACCCCAGCAGTAGGCTGAGTAGGCTACTACTATTATGATGGTCATGCAACTTAACAAACAATGTTAATGATGAGCACACCTAACGTTTGATCAAAGGCCCTATTTAGACTACCTGGGCAGTTATGCGGATGCTATGGGTGTCACTTGACTGTTGAGTGAATGTTGGTCATACAGAGCTACTATTATGATCTGACCATCTGTCGAATTTTAATTTTGCCCCAAGGGTAACGTGATCATGATGCTCGAGCAATTGCCTCTTTGGATAGCTAAAGGGGCAATTGCTCAAAAAATAGGTTTCAAAATAAATGAAAACTTAGGATGTAAGCACTTGTATGGAAACAAGTTTGGTCCGCTTCACATCCCTTTCTTCAGACATTTGTTTCATCATCAGATTAACACATTATAGGGGCGAATAGTCTAATGATCCATCGTTTATAATGGCTGTTCTTATAACTTTTCCACAGGGATATGCCATCATACGGAGTGTACACGGCAATTTATCAGCTCCTGTACACGTCATTCAATTGTAACATGGACTCAAACACAATGGCCTGTGGCCTGGCTGGCGGATTATCAGGTGAGATTACAAGGTTATGGTAATTAATATTTATAGGCACTTAATTAATCTATAATACACATGACTAAGACACGGACACTGTAGCCCTTGTAGCATTTTTTTTTATTATAATCTGCCATCTCGCAAAAGGATGTGACATGAAGGCGACACGTTTCAGCGGAACATTTTTTCCTGTTGTTAGCAAACAGGAAAATTGCAAATACCTAAATTGAATAAATAAACAATATTCTTCCTGGAAGTTGTGTAACTTATAGGTACCTTGCTTTGACGTTCGCGCGTCTCCCGGCACGATTCGTCCATGTTTTCACCTTGGTGTTTCCCGTTTTCCAGGTCTTATCAGTTGGGCCCTCATCATGCCGTTCGACGTGGTCAAATCCACTCTTCAATCCGACAGCTTGACCGATCCAAAATACAAAGGCATGTTCGATTGTTTCCGGAAGAACTATCGCCAATACGGGTGGACTTTCTTCTTCAGGGGAATATCGATTACTACCATCCGAGCTTTCCCTGTCAACTACATTATGTTTGTGACGTACGAGGAATTCAAATGCCACTGCCTGTGATAACCTTATAACTAAAACTGGGGATGATTAATTGATAGGGGAATTTGGGAACGGGGGGACGAATTTTATTCATTCTGAGGTGATTAATGATGTTGAAGTGATGAGACTGATGACCTGATGAGCAAGATTTCTGGAATTCCCAAAAAATCTCAAGAACACAAGATTGTGGGTAAAGCATCTGCTCAAAGTTAGCTAATATACGCCGCTGTACTTTACATGACGTGTAAAGGAGGGGACGAATTTTATTCATTCTGAGGTGATGAATGATATTGAAGTGATGAGACTGATGACCTGATGAGCAAGATTTCTGGAATTCTCCAAAAATCTCAAGAACACAAGATTGTGGGTAAAGCATCTGCTCAAAGTTAGCTAATATACGCCGCTGTACTTTACATGACGTGTAAAGGACATTTTTGTACATATATTTGTATTTTTACTATACCTATAACTTAGCCATACCTACCTTTAACTTATTGTATGTAATAAAGACTTTGTACCTACCTTTTTGTAGCTAAGACTCTTGATATTTTTCAATAATTAGCTTTCTACTTTTCATCAGCCTACAACCACCGTCACATGTTATGACCACCGTCACGAGTAGGTATTTCTCATTTTAACTTACTTTTCCACTGCTAATTCTCGTCCTTATGTGAAAATGGTCTGGGAATGGACTGTATGGTTAGGGTTAGCTGTTCTCCTATCCCTGTTTATAGTCCCACAGCCAGACGCTAGTCTACTCTCTGTTTAACGTCCTCTAACCAGACAGCTAATGCTAAATGCTAATCACTAATGGATGACATTTTTTTTTTTAAAAAAGGAAAGTAAAAATGGTCCCGCCACGTGATCATTTTCAAATCAAAAGTTCGTTATCACTCATTCCTTCTAGTACGGAATATTTCCGCACTTCTCGAGTAGCGCTTCGAGCTGTGACTTTTCAACGAGCACAAAGTTTTTATCATTTTTCAAAAAATAAACAAAAATAAATTTTAAAAAACTCAAGTGGAAAAGTAGAAGATTTTCTTTTATTTTTTCCTGAATATTTTTAACAATTTTAACCTACCCGTTTTCTACATAGGATACAAGAGTGCTTCTCGGTAGAATGTACCTACATACGACAGCATTGTCCTGGGAGTAGACCGGTCTTCCATAGGATACAGGTTGATGTACCACTAGAAACAGTCCAGAACCATGGCTATCGGTGCTTTTCCTCTTGCCAAACTAGGGGCTCTCCTCGTGAAGCAAATCAGTAAACCTCTGGCTAATGCAGTGAAAAATCGAGCCAAGACCCATCCAACATTCAGAACGTATGTGTGTATGCCACCAGCACAGTGTAAGTTCAAAAAATAGTGTTGTAGGTATTTTCTTATCCCCCAGTTACAGTCTTGGAGATGATCAGGTTAAACTCCTAGTTATCAACTTTTGGAGATAATTCTTTCAGTAGTTTCAGTTGCATTTGCATGGTTTGTCAATTTTGGTTGTGAGAAAAGTGGTAAACATTTGAGAAAGATTAAGAAGTCCTTTTGAACTTGGCTTAATAAGTTATGCTGATGTTAACTGAAAAAAGTAATTGATTACAAGTGTGCAACTAGGGGTATAATAACTTTTCTTTTTTTTTTTTCAGTTTATAATTGGTGTGAAGTTAAATTCAAAATGTATCTCCTAAATTTGGGAAAACCAGTTGAAGTACCAAAGTTGAATGAAAATCAAGCAATTGCTTAACCATACCTTTAACTTATTGTATGTAATAAAGACTTTGTACCTACCTTTTTGTAGCTAAGACTCTTGATATTTTTCAATAATTAGCTTTCTACTTTTCATCAGCCTACAACCACCGTCACATGTTATGACCACCGTCACGAGTAGGTATTTCTCATTTTAACTTACTTTTCCACTGCTAATTCTCGTCCTTATGTGAAAATGGTCTGGGAATGGACTGTATGTCCCCTGGATAGAACAAGCGTGTCCTTGTCATTCACGAATTCTGTTTATAGTCCCACAGCCAGACGCTAGTCTACTCTCTGTTTAACGTCCTCTACTCTCTGTTTAACTAATGGATGGCATTTTTTTTTTTTTTTTAAAGGAAAGTAAAAATGGTCCCGCCACGTGATCATTTTCAAATCAAAAGTTCGTTACCGCTCATTCCTTCTAGTACGGAATATTTCCGCACTTCTCGAGTAGCGCTTCGAGCTGTGACTTTTCAACGAGCACAAAGTTTTTATCATTTTTCAAAAAATAAACAAAAATAAATTTTAAAAAACTCAAGTGAAAAAGTAGAAGATTTTCTTTTATTTTTTCCTGAATATTTTTAACAATTTTAACCTACCCGTTTTCTACATAGGATACAAGAGTGCTTCTCGGTAGAATGTACCTACATACGACAGCATTGTCCTGGGAGTAGACCGGTCTTCCATAGGATACAGGTTGATGTACCACTAGAAACAGTCCAGAACCATGGCTATCGGTGCTTTTCCTCTTGCCAAACTAGGGGCTCTCCTCGTGAAGCAAATCAGTAAACCTCTGGCTAATGCAGTGAAAAATCGAGCCAAGACCCATCCAACATTCAGAACGTATGTGTGTATGCCACCAGCACAGTGTAAGTTCAAAAAATAGTGTTGTAGGTATTTTCTTATCCCCCAGTTACAGTCATGAGATGATCAGGTTAAACTCCTAGTTATCAACTTTTGGAGATAATTCTTTCAGTAGTTTCAGTTGCATTTGCATGGTTTGTCAATTTTGGTTGTGAGAAAAGTGGTAAACATTTGAGAAAGATTAAGAAGTCCTTTTGAACTTGGCTTAATAAGTTATGCTGATGTTAACTGAAAAAAGTAATTGATTACAAGTGTGCAACTAGGGGTATAATAACTTTTCTTTTTTTTCAGTTTACAATTGGTGTGAAGTTAAATTCAAAATGTATCTCCTAAATTTGGGAAAACCAGTTGAAGTACCAAAGTTGAATGAAAATCAAGCAATTGAACTAGGAGCCAATATCCTTGGTGAGGGTATCATCTTTGCAATTGCAGCTGCAATTCTTATTGCTGAATACATGAGACAAATTAAGAAAGAGACTGCCAAAGAAGCTGCAAAGAAAGATGAAATGGATCAAATTAGAAACTCAATTCAAGATATGTTCTTTGAAAGTCAGAAGAACTCTACTGAGATCAAAGAGCTTACAAGGCACATTCACTTTTTGGAATCAGAATTAAAGAAATTTCCCCCTCCTAAGCCTCCCTCTGACCCTGTTCAACCAAAATCACCTGAAGAGAATCAACCAAAAGACAGTTCTCCCACCAATATAAATTACTTACACAGGCAACCAAACTTAAGCAGAACAAATCTTTATCATGGTGTAATCAGGAACAATTCAAACAGAGTTCAGGAGATACCAGCTGGAAAGAGTAGCATATTATCGGCTCTTAGTTACCTTGAAGAGGAATTGCAAATTGGAGATAGAGACCAGTACATTGTAGAAGAAAGTAATGGTGTAGTCATGGATGCATTGGATTACCTGGACACAGATGTCTTCAGGACAAGTGCAGATAATAATGTGATACTAGTTCTCAAGAATGCACCCTATGCTAGTCGATTCTGTTAGATTATTTGTAAGTGTAAGCCCTACAATAGGGCAGTTTATGAAATTCTGGTATTTTTCCAACAAATTTCCTTAATGAATCCAAATACTCCCAGAAAAGGATTCAATTTGGAACGTTTTTATTTCAATGAAATGTTTAGTTGCATCTCTTTAAGAACAGTTCACATTGAGAACTCAGAAACTCAAATCTGAAAGATTTCTCAACAGTTAACACATTATTAATTTTATATTGAAAAGAGAATTAGTTATGTACCTACATCTATTGCAACAATGTAGATAGTGTTACATAAAATCAACTGTTGATCAAATCATTTGTTATTGCTTTTACATAATTATTACTTTTTTTTTTAAATAATTACATCTACACTTGATCTATTTGAATTTTACCTTAGTTGAATAAATTTTGTCTCAAAAGACTCAATAAATTATTTCTGGTTTCTTTCTTTTCTTCTTCTTTCTATTGGATTAGATAACTACCTACATACCAGTTCAAGAAGATAAGTAATCATGTTATAGGTATAGGTACCTTTTTTTAACCACTTGTTCAGTGTTCATGACTGCATAATCTGTGGATAGCAGACACATGTAAATAAAACACATTCAATTAATCCCCAATAAAAATAGAAAAATGGTATAATTTTAAAATTAGTAGTACCTATTTAAAACAAAAGAAGTTATTACAACCATAACCAAAATAAATTACGGGTAGAAAAAAGTATAAAAACTAGTAAGTAATAAAATAAAATAGAGACTCTGAAGTAAAGAGATTACTTTGAAAGAAAAGTAATTAAATAAACGAGATAATACTGAAGTATTAATAGTTATTTCCAGATTTTTAAACATAACTTTACTTCTACATTATTTCAATTTGGTTAGTATACTTTGTTACTACATAGAATACTGATATGGGACTTATAAAGTTCCTTGAAACATAATACTAATTTTAGTTACAAATTTTAATATCTTAAGCTTAAACTATTTCCTGTGAACAGTCAAGTGAGCTACCTTGTCTTTCAGACTTGACTAACTATAAGTACACGGTATGTCATTTTACATTTGACACGTGACAAAAATTGGTGTCACACTGTCACATGTCAATCGTACGAGCGATACATAAAACGAAATACTTGATTTCTTCAAACAATAAGGCTCATTCATGAGATTTTGAGATCAATAGCACCACTCAGATTAATTGCAGGCAGAAAACAAATTATCAAGGACATAAAAAATCGGCTTTTTAGATGTAGGTATACTGTGGAAACTGGGGATTGACTCCTTTTCAAGCGTAAAATCCGAGTTATTAGCCTTATAATGATTGTTTTCGGCCATTGATGTTACCTACTCAATGTTGCTTTTTCGCATTTCAGCGGTTGACAATCAAAAGTTCAAGATGGGGAATGAATGTGGCACCACTTGGTCTACAATGAAGTTCATCCACAGTAACGAGGGAATTACTGGATTCTATCGAGGAGGTCTGGCACTTCTAATGAGGTGAGAATACCATTTCCTATTATGTCGATATTTAGGTCATTTCGGCCCTTGGGTAATATGTTGGTCATACAGAGCTACTATTATGATCTGACCATCTGTCGAATTTTAATTTTGCCCTAAGGGTAACGTGATCATGATGCTCGAGCAATTGCCTCTTTGGGTAGCTAAAGGGGCAATTGCTCAAAAAATAGGTCTCAAAATAAATGAAAACTTAGGTTGTAAGCACTTGTATGGAAACAAGTTTGGTCCGCTACACATCCCCTCCTTCAGACATCTGTTTCATCATCAGATTAACACATTAGAGGGGCGAATTGTCTAATGATCCATTGTTTATAATGGCTATCCTTATATTTTTTCCACAGGGATATGCCATCATACGGAGTGTACACGGCAATTTATCAGCTCCTGTACACGTCATTCAATTGTAACATGGACTCAAATAGATTATTTGTAAGTGTAAGCCCTACAATAGGGCAGTTTATGAAATTCTGGTATTTTTCCAACAAATTTCCCTAATGAATCCAAATACTCCCAGAAAAGGATTCAATTTGGAACGTTTTTATTTCAATGAAATGTTTAGTTGCACCTCTTTAAGAACAGTTCACATTGAGAACTCAGAAACTCAAATCTGAAAGATTTCTCAACAGTTAACACATTATTAATTTTATATTGAAAAGAGAATTAGTTATGTACCTACATCTATTGCAACAATGTAGATAGTGTTACATAAAATCAACTGTTGATCAAATCATTTGTTATTGCTTTTACATAATTATTACTTTTTTTTTTAAATAATTACATCTACACTTGATCTATTTGAATTTTACCTTAGTTGAATAAATTTTGTCTCAAAAGACTCAATAAATTATTTCTGGTTTCTTTCTTTTCTTCTTCTTTCTATTGGATTAGATAACTACCTACATACCAGTTCAAGAAGATAAGTAATCATGTTATAGGTATAGGTACCTTTTTTTAACCACTTGTTCAGTGTTCATGACTGCATAATCTGTGGATAGCAGACACATGTAAATAAAACACATTCAATTAATCACCAATAAAAATAGAAAAATGGTATAATTTTAAAATTAGTAGTACCTATTTAAAACAAAAGAAGTTATTACAACCATAACCAAAATAAATTACGGGTAGAAAAAAGTATAAAAACTAGTAAGTAATAAAATAAAATAGAGACTCTGAAGTAAAGAGATTACTTTGAAAGAAAAGTAATTAAATAAACGAGATAATACTGAAGTATTAATAGTTATTTCCAGATTTTTAAACATAACTTTACTTCTACATTATTTCAATTTGGTTAGTATACTTTGTTACTACATAGAATACTGATATGGGACTTATAAAGTTCCTTGAAACATAATACTAATTTTAGTTACAAATTTTAATATCTTAAGCTTAAACTATTTCCTGTGAACAGTCAAGTGAGCTACCTTGTCTTTCAGACTTGACTAACTATAAGTACACAAAAATAAATTGACCTTGGGTCATTTCAACCTGATAAACAGAAGGTTGTGGGTTCAATCCTAGCTGAGATATAGAATTTTATAATTTGAGACTTTAAGCAGTACTGACAACAGAAATCAATTCACTAAGTTGTTAGTCACATATTTTGGTTCATGTAGCCCAGAATTAAGATTCCTTTTGACCAGTCCTTCCATTGGGAAATTTATTATAGATTTGCAGGTACAATGTGTGCTCTGTGGTCCAGTGCTAGGTTCGAATCTCAGCGAGGGAAGAAAATTTACAACTATGAGTCCAATTTTGGTTCATGTAGCCCAGAATTAAGATTCCTTTTGACCAGTCCTTCCATTGGGAAATTTACTATAGATTTGCAGGTACAATGTGTGCTCTGTGGTCCAGTGCTAGGTTCGAATCTCAGCGAGGGAAGAAAATTTACAACTATGAGTCCATCTTTCCTGACTTCAAAACAAATCCACTCATTGTGTGAATTTGAGTCCAAATGAAGTATGATGTTATGTAAAAGTAAGATACTTTTCCATACTTTGGTGATTTAGAGCACAGATCATCGAAAATTTGACCGGATTACATTACTTTCCTTCCTATAGGATAAGGAAAGTAAAAAGTTAAACGCCTACCCTTGGGAGGTATCATGTTTTTGATGCGAATGGACTTTTTCTTTTTCTTCTTTACCCTCATATCATTTGCGGTCGAATAATCCGAGTTGTAACTTTCAGTCGAACTGAGGTAGGTCGAATTGGACTTTCTTCTTAGCTTCGTTTTATTTGACTTGTCTGATAAAAGAAAGGGGTTTATTTAGACATTTAGGCAGGGTTTATTTAGGATAGGAGACAGGGAGCCCCATGTATTTCAACAGCTTTCAAATAAATAAAAAGTTAGAGAAACAGAGACTAAAATAACGAAGAAATGCCCTTAAATGGCCGTAAAAACAAGCCCAAATGGCCTGTTAAGCTGATTGATGTGGTGTGTCCGCGCGCGCTTGTCCAACCCCACCCCTGTTTACCTATGAAGACGGTTCGTAATAAATCAAACTAAGTAGTCTATATTAACATAATCACCTGGGAAGGGCATCCACTCGTAAAATTTGTAGCTAAAACCAAATGTAAGGCCAAATGCGATCACCCTAAGGCCGATTGAGGGCTAAAAGGCAAAGAAAAAGTCTATATTAACATAGTCACCTGAGCCTTTACTTGACAAAGACGAGTTCTTTCTTCCCATTTTCTTTTCTACACTTGTTCCTTCTTTCTTCTTTTCCATGGTTCTTTCCAAGCTGCTTCCCGGTTTCCTTCTGCATTTCCTGGACTTATTGGACTTGTTAGAATCCAGACTGGAACTGCGCACAGAAGCAATGGACGATTCTGATTGGTTCCTTAGTCTCGGGATGACACCTGAGCCTGAAATTGGTTAGCAGTCAGTAACTCGAAGTATGATGTTATGTAAAAAGAAGTGTAAATTATTATTAGCTTTTTTTCAACACCTGCAAATTTTGATGCAATAAATCTGATGAAGCTATAATAACAAGTAAATGTCAATTCCAACATTTTCTACCATGGTAAGCCTTGGCACAAGTCAGTGAAAGGAAAAAGTAAAAATAACTCCAAGAGAAGCAGGAAGAAAAGTTTGTCTTCTTACACATTAGAAAAATAACCAGCCGTCTGGTTCGGTATTGTGCTCATGATTCATGTGAGTGAGAGTAAGTACCGCTGTATATCGCAGAGAGAAGGGCATCGGAAACCAAGATGTTCATGAACTTATACATATAGGTATTAATATATTATGTAGGTAGAAGCGTCTGGTTCAACCAGATATTGTCTACAAGTACCTATCTAAAAGGTGCAAGTACCTGGTACCTGGATTCCACACTCTCAAGTCCAGTGCACTGGTAGGTTGTAAAAAACTGAAAAGTGTTTGGTGGAATGGACCCCTGCATAAAGAAACCTGGCTGAATCAGAAACTTTCTAATGGCCCATCGGTTTTGCCATGGAGATAGAATACCTCATTTACACAGGATGAGACAAAGTCCCTTTACTGATTTAGTATGTAGTATATTTGGGTTCAAAAAGTTCCAATAACACAGAAAAGTAAAAAGAAGGTTGCTTGAGACTATTATCTAATTTTTCTGAAGTAGGCAAAAAGAAAGTAATATTTGGGGAGCGCCTCTGCTGTCATAAGCATAAGTTGTTTATTTATACTTCTAAGTAACCTGATTGATACAAAACTGATGTCCCATTTAGGATGAAGATATTCTAAAACAACTTGTGGCAATGGAGGCACTTTCAATAATTCTATAGTAAGTATAAGTTACTTAAGTCTAAAGTACTTACCACATAGAAGTCCTTCGTGTTTTATCAATCTCCTCGACATTGGGAAAGATTCCTTGTCACAGGACTTGTACCATTTGTCTACAACACTCCTGTCTGAAATAATAGGTAATAATAATAATAGTGCTTATTTATACTGCTCGCATAGGACTGAAAAGTCCCTTTACTCCAGCAGTAGGCTACTACTTATATAATAATAGTGCTTATTTATACTGCTCGCATAGGACTGATAAGTCCCTTTACTCCAGCAGTAGGCTACTACTATTATGATTTATACTGCTCGCATAGGACTGAAAAGTCCCTTTACTCCAGCAGTAGGCTACTACTATTATTGTGGTCAAATTCTCCATTATAGGCTGTGTGAAGGCCAGCAAGCAAGGCTGGGTGAAGGCCAGCAAGCAAGGCTGGGTGAAGGCCAGCAAGCAAGGCTGGGTGAAGGCCAGCAGAATGAAGGGTCACTAAAAAAATTACGGATCACTAAAACCCCCGGCCTCGGCTGGGATTGAACCCACGCCCTCCTGTTTACCAGGCGAGCGCCTTGACCACTACACCAAATCAACAAAGATACTAATGTTTAGTGATAATATCTGGCTGGGGGACTTTAAACAGGGAGGATACCAGCCTGAAATTTCCCTTGCTGAAGAAATAGCAAAGGTTGAGTGCGAAGGGCATCCACTCGAAAAATTTTGTAGTCAAAACCAAATGTCAGTCCAAAGCAATCAGCCAATCACCCTAGACAGAGCTGATTGAGAGGCTGACGAAAAACGCCGATCCCGTCTAAACTTGGGAGAAGGCGAAGAAAAAGAAGAAGATTACAGTTTAATGATAATAAGATCTCAAAGGAAACTCATCTACGAACACAGAAAGCCCACTTTGAGCCTTTGAGGCTTAGGTGTAGGGGCAGCACTATAGAATTGGTTGAGCTTATACGAATCTACAAACTCACCTAGTACCGTCGGTACAAAGTCGTATCCAATTCCCTCGACCTGATAGGTGGTCACGTCCGTCTTGTTCAACTCCTCAGGCTGTGCCAGTATACTTCCGTACGGATCCACACCGACTATCGTACACGACGGACACTTTTCCTTAATTTTCCGTGCAATACCCGCTATGGTACTTGGGAAGGTGCGTGTGTATGTGTGTGTGTGGAAGTGTTACGTGTTATGTATGTGGTATTACTTGGTGTGAATTTAAATTACGCTATGGTACCTCCCGTACCGACCCCCAACACTAGCATGTCCAGCTTGTTGTCCGTGTCCCGTAGGATTTCCTCGGCTGTGGTCTCGTAATGGGCGAGAGGGTTGTTGGGATTACGGTACTGTGGAGAAGGTAAAATAATAATAAAATTAAAAAAGTCAGCTCCCATGGCGTAGTGGTCACTGCGCTCGCCTTGCACGCGGGAGACCCGGGTTCGATTCCCGGCGGGGTCAAGAAATTTCTTATTGCACACCTAGACCATAAAAGGAATATTCCTACCAAATTTCAGCTTTCTAGGTGTTGTGGTTCTCGAGATAAAAAACTCTGAAATTACCTGGTTGTGTCGGTGGGTGTCCAAATTCAATATGCTAAGAGAGTAGGGTGACTGTACCAGTAGTCGATCATTTTTCACGTTTTCAAGTTTCAATTAGCTCTGGTTCTATTGTTGGACACTGTTATATTTTAATAATAAAAAACTCTGAAATTACCTGGTTGTGTCGGTGGGTGTTCCAAATTCAATATGCTAAGAGAGTATCTTCTTGGGAAGGTGCGTGTGTATGTGTGTGTGGAAGTGTTATGTATGTGGTATTACTTGGTGTGAATTTAAATTAACTCATTGGTATTTATGTAGTACTTTAGTTTTACTAAAGTAAATTTAATCTTCTTGGGAAGGTGCGTGTGTATGTGTGTGTGTGGAAGTGTTACGTGTTATGTATGTGGTATTACTTGGTGTGAATTTAAATTAACTCATTGGTATTTATGTAGTACTTTAGTTTTACTAAAGTAAATTTAATAAAAAATGGATGGTTGAAAAAAAAAATTTGGAGATTTTTGTCAAGATGTCAAGACTCACGATTTTTTTGAGGTTAAGAATTTAAATTTTACCGCTCTTTTGTACAACATTGCCAAGTTTACTGCTGATTGTGCTGATCCATCCTCGACTTTTCTTGTGCCATGAGTCCAAGTACTATAAACTGAGCGCTCATTTCCCATTGTTTGTCCCATTACTTTCCACCGAGTTCTCAGCAAAGCCCTTCTCCTTCATCCAGGAGTCTGACACGAATTTGGTCATATAGTTACGCAGGCCATCTGCTAGGAGCACTACACAGCGTTGATTAGGACCCAGAGAGCGCGCTGCTTGGCATGCAACATACATGGCTGAACCACTGCTACCGCCTACAAATTGAATACAACACAGTCAGATCTATAAACCACTTCTCACTCGCGCAGAACAAACGTCGTACGTACGTCAACAACTTGTTCGTAGTAACTTAGCGCGAACCATATGTCCTTAAGCATTGTTAAAGCAGTTGGATAAAAAAAAAAAAAAAAAAAAAAAAAAGGGTTTACCAAAAAAAACAGCCCCCACAAATGGGGGAAAAAGCGGTTGAAAAAAAAAAAAAAAAAAACGGGTTTGACACTAAAAACAGACCACCGAAATGCTGGATAAGTAAAGTAAAAAAGAGTAATAAGGGCAAAGTTTGACACGAAAAGTGTTTGATGGAATGGACCCCTGCATAAAGAAACCTGGCTGAATCAGAAACTTTCTAATGGCCCATCGCTTTTGCCATGGAGATAGAATACCTCATTTACACAGGATGAGACAAAGTCCCTTTACTGATTTAGTATGTAGTATGTGTGCGTTCAAAAAGTTCCAATAACACAGAAAAGTAAAAAGAAGGTTGTTATTTAATGCTTGAGACTGTATTTTTTCTGAAGTAAAAAGAAAGTAATATTTGGGGAGCGCCTCTGCTGTCATAAGTTGTTCATTTATACTTCTAAGCAACCTGATTGATACAAAACTGATATCACATTTAGGATGAAGATATTCTAAAACAACTTGTGGCAATGGAGGCACTTTCAATAATTCTACAGTAAGTATAAGTTAAGTCTAAAGTACTTACCACATAGAAGTCCTTCGTGTTTTATCAATCTCCTCGACATTGGGAAAGATTCCTTGTCACAGGACTTGTATTTGTAAGTGTAAGCCCTACAATAGGGCAGTTTATGAAATTCTGGTATTTTTCCAACAAATTTCCTTAATGAATCCAAATACTCCCAGAAAAGGATTCAATTTGGAACGTTTTTATTTCAATGAAATGTTTAGTTGCATCTCTTTAAGAACAGTTCACATTGAGAACTCAGAAACTCAAATCTGAAAGATTTCTCAACAGTTAACACATTATTAATTTTATATTGAACCATTTACTTGGCATTGCTTCACAAAAAGTCCATTTAGAGGCTTAGATGCAGGGGCAAACAGTCCTAAAGGATGGGTTCAGTTTATACGAATCTACTTACTTGGCATAGCAATTGCTTATTCTTAGCTTGCAAAACTTTGACTTGCTGATGAAAGCTCTGTCTCTCTCGTGTCCTTATTTAGACAGTTTGTATAAAGGGACTAATTAGACTTTTAATTGAACATGACTTACATAGTTCACATTTCAGACCGTTTAGTGATAATATCTGGCTCGGGGACTTTAAACAGGGAGGATACCAGGCTGAAATTTCCCTTGCTGAAGAAATAGCAAAGGTTGAGTGTGAAGGGGATCCACTCGAAAAATTTTGTAGTCAAAACCAAATGTCAGCCCAAAGCAATCACCCTAGACAGAGCTGATTGAGAGGCTGACGAAAAACGCCGATCCCGTCTAAACTTGGGAGAAGGCGAAGAAAAAGAAGAAGATTACAGTTTAATGATAATAAGATCTCAAAGGAAACTCATCTACGAACACAGAAAGCCCACTTTGAGCCTTTGAGGCTTAGGTGTAGGGGCAGCACTATAGAATTGGTTGAGCTTATACGAATCTACAAACTCACCTAGTACCGTCGGTACAAAGTCGTATCCAATTCCCTCGACCTGATAGGTGGTCACGTCCGTCTTGTTCAACTCCTCAGGCTGCGCCAGTATACTTCCGTACGGATCCACACCGACTATCGTACACGACGGACACTTTTCCTTAATTTTCCGTGCAATACCCGCTATGGTACCTCCCGTACCGACCCCCAACACTAGCATGTCCAGCTTGTTGTCCGTGTCCCGTAGGATTTCCTCGGCTGTGGTCTCGTAATGGGCGAGAGGGTTGTTGGGATTACGGTACTGTGGAGAAGGTAAAATAATAATAAAATTAAAAAAGTCAGCTCCCATGGCGTAGTGGTCACTGCGCTCGCCTTGCACGCGGGAGACCCGGGTTCGATTCCCGGCGGGGTCAAGAAATTTGTATCATGCAAATGATTGATTCCGTGACTGGCCGTTACGGGGCCCACTCAGCCTCGTGAGGAAAATGAGTAGCTATGACATGTAAATGCGCATAGCGACCGGTGCCAGCATGGTAGGTAAACATTGGATTTTAGGATTATTGAGAAATTGGGAAAATCCTACAATGCTGCAGTGAGCACCAAAGTTGTGACATAATAACACAAAGAAACTGCATTTACAT
>NW_007378989.1:64253-72520 GCF_000475195.1 Diaphorina citri
TGTGTTCTTATTGCGTTTCGGGTTACAGATGTGATGATTCTTGAAAGGAATCTTCCGTGTGATTATTGTTGACTTTTAATTGACTTTGATATTAGTATAATTTTTAATTGAGGGGTAGGTACCGTTTTCGGGTGAAAAATATCCTACACCATATGGTAAAAAATTTAATATAATATTAACCAACCACCCCCTCCCCCCCCACCCCCCCCCCCCAAAAAAAAAAAAAAAAAAAAAAAAAAAAAAAAAAGAATTGGGTTTTTTTTTTTTTTTTTTTTTTTTTTTTTTTTTTTTTTTAATCCATTCTTGTTATTGTTCAGTTGTATATGTAGGATATCTTCAACTTCCAGATCCAGGATTTGTTTACAATCCAAGAGACAATTTGGTTAGAAGTCATGAGGTTCCTTTTTTGTGATTAGATGATCAGTCTGTGAGAAGCCTGAGTGGAATTGAAGGCCAGCAACTCACAAACAGGTAGACCTGATCAGGTCCACCTGTCAGCTCTACCTAATAGTGAGTGGCTGGCCTAAGGTTTACTGGACAACTAGTTTCATTTGTCTTACCTGTATTTCCAGAAGAAGGTTCAATGATCGTGTCTCCAGGTTTGATTATTCCCTTAGCTTCAGCATCTTCCACCATTCGGTATCCTATTCTATCCTTAACACTACCACCGGGGTTCAGGAATTCACACTTGGCCACTGAAAAGAAAAGACTTTATTAGGTGTGTACTATGCATTATACCTACTTACAGGTGGAACAGCTCCTTCTAACTTCTAATACTTAAAATTAGAATGAAGTAATACTCTAGGTAGGTATCTACCATATTTTTCCCCCTCCTATATTTCTCTTGTCCTTATTTAGACAGTTTGTATAAAGGGACTAATTAGACTTTTAATTGAACATGACTTACATAGTTCACATTTCAGACCGTCCTTCTAACTTCTAATACTTAAAATTAGAATGAAGTAATAGTCTAGGTAGGTATCTACCACATTTTTTCCCCCTCCTATTTTTCTCTTTAGACAGTTTGTATAAAGGGACTAATTAGACTTTTAATTGAACATGACTTACATAGTTCACATTTCAGACCCTCTTGAACAGGAATGGTGTTTAGCCTAACAAGAGGAGTATTGCCTATGGCATGAAGAATATTGGGCAAAATCTTGGGTCTTGGTTTTCTGAAAAATAAAAGAAGATTAATATTTAATTTAATTAACATTATTATATTATTGTTTTTGAAGTACAGTATAAAACATAATGTTGTTTTTTCCATAAAAAAATTCTAGTGATTTAGTTAATGGAAGCATAATTAATTAAATATAGTAACACATTTGCCTGTTTTTTGTTGCCCATCTGACAGACACACTATATTAGGATAGGCATGCTATGACACAGGCAAAAGAGATTAAAATAAGTGCAACACAGTATTTAGGTAGGTACCTATTGTAATATGATAGCCCCTTCTTCTTCTTCTTCTTCTTTTTCTTACTCTATTTGTTTATAAATATCTAGGCAGGTGAAAAATCCTTACTTTGGCCATATCTTAACCTCCCTCAATAAAATCAACACTCACAATGGATAAGACGTATGCGGTGAATCCTCCAGCTTGGCACCAGGGGTCCAGGTACATTTACTCGGCAGATCAGGTCTGGGGAAGGGAAGTTTGTTAGGTTGGTTGCTACTATCTTGATCAGACACCATGGTTCTTACATGTATGAAACTGAAATGCAGGTGAAAAATCCCCACTTTGGCCATATCTTAACCTCCCTCAATAAAATCAACACTCACAATGGATAAGACGTATGTGGTGAATCCTCCAGCTTGGCACCAGGGGTCCAGGTACATTTACTCGGTAGATCAGGTCTGGGGAAGGGAAGTTTGTTAGGTTGGTTGCTACTATCTTGATCAGACACCATGGTTCTTACGTGTATGAAACTGAAATGAAAGGAAAACAATGTGGAGGAACCTGATAAATTGTAAATTCATTGAGCCTATAGTATGAGAAGTAGACCATTTAGGGCCACCCAGATAGTTATTAGATTTCAGTGATGGATTGTAGATCTTTCCTGATATGAGTCCAAGTACTAAAAACTGAGCGCTCATTTCCCATTGTTTGTCCCATTACTTTCCACCGAGTTCTCAGCAAAGCCCTTTTCCTTCATCCAGGAGTCTGACACGAATTTGGTCATATAGTTACGCAGGCCATCTGCTAGGAGCACTACACAGCGTTGATTAGGACCCAGCTTTCCTGACTTCAAAACAAATCCACTCATTGTGTGAATTTGAGTACAAATGAAGTATGATCTTATGTAAAAAGAAGTGTAAATTATTAGCTTTTTTTCAACACCTGCAAAATTTGATGCAATAAATCTGATGAAGCTATAATCACCATTAAATGTCAATTCCAACATTTTCTACCATGGTAAGCCTTGGCACAAGTCAGTGAAAGGAAAAAGTAAAAATAACTCCAAGAGAAGCAGGAAGAAAAGTTTGTCTTCTTACACATTAGAAAAATAACCAGCTGTCTGGTTCAACCAGATATTGTCTACAAGACAAGTATCTATCTAAAAGGTGCAAGTACCTGGTACCTGGATTCCACACTCTCAAGTCCAGTGCACTGGTAGGTTGTAAAAAACTCTGAAATTACCAGTATTGTGCTCATGATTCATGTGAGTGAGAGTAAGTAACGCTGTATATCGCAGAGAGAAGGGCATCGGAAACCAAGATGTTCATGAACTTATACATATAGGTATTAATATATTATGTAGGTAGAAGAGGTTCTAAAAGAGGTTTGGTAGAAGGAACAGAGGTCTTCTCGTCCCGAAATGGAAGAGAGGACAAGATATAAGAACTCTATCCGTTCGGGATAAAATCCGCCCCGGGCAGGAATCGAAGCCGCAACCTAGCGCTTACAAGGCACCAAAAAATTGAATCTTATCTGTCCTGAGAACAAACTTATAGGATAAAATTCGGCTCTGGCAGGAATCGAACCCACAAACTAGGCTTTGTGAAGTTCTACCTGGATTTATTCTGGGTTGACATCGGTCAGATCGAATGTTCACACCATCTCCCATCATTTGTCCCCTGGCAGAGAATTTCATCAAATGTGTCTCTCTTCTATCTGGTACTGGTGGAAGTTGATGTTTATTCCTGGAGAGTGGTCAAATTTCGTCATCCAGTAGGTATGCACTAATGGCTGGGTAGACAAAGAGAGTTCAAACTCGGTTTAAGTTCAACTCTGGGATTTACCCCTGGCAGAGAATTTCATCAAATGTGTCTCTCTTCTATCTGGTACTGGTGGAAGTTGATGTTTATTCCTGGAGAGAGGTCAAATTTCGTCATCCAGTAGGTATGCACTAATGGCTGGGTAGACAAAGAGAGTTCAAACTCGGTTTAAGTTCAACTCTGGGATTTGGCGATCTGATTGGTTGATTTTTGAAAAATCCAAAAAATTTAGCCAATCAGATCGCTCAAACCGAGGAGTTTAAACTCACTTTGGGGACCCGGACCTAACCAATCAGATTGCTTAATCCAAGAGTTAAACTTAAACCGAGTTTAAACTCGGTTATTTTTAGCCCGTCCTTCCTTTATTATTACGATAGTAATAAAAAAGGTATAGTGGACGGGCTATTGTATTCGCTTCGGTGTCGTCTGTCAGTCTGTCCCCATAGAAGGACTTATCCAAACCTAGTCGACCTATATATCAAATTGAAGGTCTTTTTACCAGGAACACGAAAGTGGTCCAGAAAACCATAAAGCCAAAAAACCAAAAAAATGGGTTTTGGTGGTTTTTTCACATTTTCTCACACAAATGAGCTCTGATCTTGAAATTTGTCGCGACGACCTATGTATTAACTCAAAGCAAGAAAGTTTTAGATAACACTTCAGTCGATAATTTAAGACCGGTTTTAGCGTCACCTATGTTAAGCTACGCCGAGGAAGGCCAATAAATATTTGTCCAGAAAACCATAAAGCCAAAAAAATGGTTTTGTTGAATTTTTTCACATTTTCTCACACAAATGAGCTCTGATCTTGAAATTTGTCGCGACGACCTATGAACTCAAAGCGAGAAAATTTTAGATAACACATCAGTCGATAATTTAAGACCGGTTTTAGCGTCACCTATGTTAAGCTACGCCGAGCAAGGCCAATAAATGGATGGGTGACTTAAACATTATATTGGGAATAAAGGGAGAACGGGCTCTAGTCTTGATTTTAAATCATTACATGAAAGTAAAATCAAAAAATCAAATCAAGAATAATAATAAACTGAATATTAAACAAATTAGGTAGGTACATAAGTACTGATTTTCTCTAATCACGATCGAATAAACTATGGCATGTGGCATCACTTATTCCATAAAAAAAAAAAACCTTTTCATCACTATTATTTGTCATTCAAATTCTTCTAGGTACCTACGAATTCGTATCCTCTTGTTGACATTGGGTGAGTTTCCTTTGACGTCACTTCGAGGTCTCAACTGCCTCAGTTGTTCCTGAAGAAAAGCTTCGGATTTCTGGGAATCTTCTAACTGGAAGAAACAAATTAAAAACAAATTATTAAAAAAAAAAATAAAATAATGAGGTAATAATAATAATAATAATAAATATGGTTATCAAAAACGCTTTCGCATTACTTCAAGGCATTTTCTTTGACATCTATGCCTATCCGGGAACGAGATAGTTTAGTCAGAAAATTTGGCATTCGATCCTAGCACTTTTGGAATGGGAGTGAGGGGTAAGCTATGATATCTACCTACAGGCAATGGGGCTGCAAAACACCGATTAAAGAGGGAAAACCATTTACTTGGCATTGATGCTTATTGATGCTTCCACAAAAAGTTCATTTAGAGGCTTAGGTGCAGGGGCAAACAGCCCTAAAGGAAGGGTTCAGCTTATACGAATCTACTTACTTGGCATAGCAATTGCTTATTCTTAGCTTGCAAAACTTTGACTTGCTGATGAAAGCTCTGTCTCTCTCGTTCTACTTGCTCCTCAATAATTCGTATCGTCCTCTTCATTTCAGTGTGAGAGGGGTTGGTCAGTTGATGTTTGGATAGCTTTCGGTTCAAACTTTCAATTTCCTGCGTGAGAAGATCGTTCTCTGAGTTCAACTTGGTGATTCTGAAAGAGGAAACGTCGTCCAACCTGATGTTACCAGCAAAAGACTTAGAGGGTCTCTTAAGTTAGAAACACACTACTATCACGTCACGTGAGCTCATGGGGAGTCAAAAGATGTATGTAGTTCAAAGTTTTCTTATAATATTGTAAGTAATTTCATTCATGATAGCCACACTGCCCTCACGTCACGAGAGCCCAAGCGACGTGATAGTAGTGCAGCTGTCCTGAACGAAATTACCTAAAATATTGATAGTTTTGCGGCATTGGATTCATATAATATGTTTTCAGTGATTCGTCAGAATCGTCAGTCGTCACTTGGATTGCCTTCCTATTAGTCACCCACAGGTCCTCATGAATAAGGTCTGGTTTGGTTTTTCCCCGTGTGTGTTTTTTCCCCCCTTTAATAAAGCGCTTAAACTCTACGAACAGGAGGTCTTTCGTGCCTGTGTGTTTACAATAATGAATTTTCCATCAAATATCAACAACTTGCCTGCTTTCTAATTCTCGAATGATCATCGATTGAGAGGACTCGGAAAATTTCTCCTGGTTTCGTTTGTCCAACATTTCCTTCAATCGAGCTACTTCGGACTCGAGTTTCCTGATGGTTGCTTGTAGGAGCAGGGGGTTGGGAGGGCCACAATAGTCCAAAGGGAGAGGGTAGTGGATTCTGTAACGATGAAAAGGAAACGATTCCAGTTAGGCCAGCCATCCGTTTTTTTAGTACCAAAACAAGTTTTGAGGTGCCTAGAGCCTAAATCCAAAGTTTCAGCCAATGGTCCGTGTGTGTGAGCCTTACCTGTCAAATTCCACTGAGTAGGTAACAATGAGATATCTCTTGTTACTGCTAGTGTGCGCGTTGGAGTAGAAACTAGAAGTGCCCTTCCGAAGACAGCGCAAAGCTTCCAGATCCTCATAGGTGAGAAGGTCTAACGTAATCGAGTCACTTGTCTTGAGGAAGCCCGACCGTAGCATGGAGAGAAACACATCGAACTGTTTAAAGTTTCCAGTCTTGTGAGTCATGTTCTCTATGTCTGAAAAAGGGTCAGTCAATGGATTACACTGTGATAAACAAACTTTGAGGGTGAGTTTCACCAACTTACTTTTTAGCCTCTAACAGCCCTGTAACTTAACAGCTCCCTTAAGCCTATACAAATCAAATGGAACTTAACAGACTGTTAGCTTAACAGGTCTGTTAAGGGCTGAAAAAATATCGGTGAAATCCACTGCTAGTCTAATAAATTGACTGAATATAAATATACCGAACTTTTCAGCTCGTGAATGAAGTATTGTTAGATGAAATAAAATAAATAATAATGAGACCAATAGAAAACACTTACAGGTACAGTCGTAACTGCCAGCCCAGACTTCACCACTGAACTTATCCGTGACTTTGACATCCAGCGTGTGACTTGAGATCAGTTTTAAGCTCAGAACGTACTCTTTGTCACGAAAGAGGCAGGTGCTGATCAGGTTTAAATTTTCAGCCATGATCCAATCAGATGGAAAATCCCGAGAGCCAGAGGTGACAACAGGAAACGTAATTGAGGCTGAAAAAATATCGGTGAAATCCACTGCTAGTCTAATAAATTGACTGAATATAAATATACCGAACTTTTGAGCTCGTGAATGAAGAATTGTTAGATGAAATAAAATAAATAATAATGAGACCAAGAGAAAACACTTACAAGTACAGTCGTAACTGCCAGCCCAGACTTCACCACTGAACTTATCCGTGACTTTGACATCCAGCGTGTGACTTGAGATTAATTTTAAGCGGTACAGTCGTAACTGCCAGCCCAGACTTCACCACTGAACTTATCCGTGACTTTGACATCCAGCGTGTGACTTGAGATTAATTTTAAGCTCAGAACGTACTCTTTGTCACGAAAGAGGTAGGTGCTGATCAGGTTTAAATTTTCAGCCATGATCCAATCAGATGGAAAATCCCGAGAGCCAGAGGTGACAACAGGAAACGTAATTGAAGCTTCATTGATGAAAATTTTTCGAACATTGGAGGGAACAATATGAGCTTTTAGGAAAATTCAGTTAAATTATTTAAACCACTCAATGGCAGTGACTTTGCAGCTGAGTATATCAATTCATGATAGATCAACCGTTGCACCGATCTTAACCAAAAGTTTCGTGTCGCATCCTTGTCACATTTGACATCTACATACAAAATTTCAAGTCTCTAGCTCTTACCGTTCTCGAGATATTTTGTTTACAGACAGACACACACACGGACCAATTGCTGAATTTGGATTTTGGCTTTAGGGACCTCAAAACGTGTTTTGGCACTAAAAACTGTGCCCTAAATCACCAAAGTATGGAATAGTATTTACAATTCCATATTTCAATATGATTCGTCCAAATTCAAAATTCTGCTTTTCCATGATAGATCATAAAGGTACCAACTTTGATGCACATTACATGTTATGTCGACATAGAAACAAGATAATATATGACTATTTTACAAGATTTTGATGGAAGCTTTCTGTTTTTGCTATGCTGTATTTCTTGCCAGCTTAAACTGTTGGAAAGACCCTTAGAGGCACAAAGCAGGTATTTTTACATTGCGCCGAGCCCGCGCCGACATACGGCCGAGTATTGACTATTGAAGGTGCTACAGCGAGAGAGAAAGACAAGGTACTTATTTGAACGTATCGGGACCCACCGCAACGGGTTGAGCCCGTTCCGTCATAGTTCAGTTGACAGTGCGGGTTCTGCACGGGTGCTATGTGGTTAATGTGGTAAAGTGTGTCCCGACAAGTTCTTCTTCTTTTTAGTCCGTCCTTCCTTTATTAAATTACAATAGTAATAATAATAGGTATAGGGACGGACTATTGTATTCGCTTCGGTGTCGTCTGTGTGTCTGTCTGACCCCATAGAAGGACTTATCCAAACCTGGTTACCAGGAAAACGAAAGTGGTGGTGATTTTTTTTCACATCTTCTTACACAAATAAGCTCTGATCTTGAAAATTGTTGCGACGACCTATGAACTCAAAGCGAGAAAGTTTTAGATAACACTTCAGTCGTTAATTTAAGACCGGTTTTAGCGTCATCTATGTAAAAAAAAAAAATGGTTTTTGCGGGATTTTTTTCACATTTTCTCACACAAATGAGCTCTGATCTCGAAATTTGTCGCGAC
>NW_007378989.1:72900-117025 GCF_000475195.1 Diaphorina citri
AAAAAAACATTTCCTGTAGGTGTCAAACTTTTATATCTCTCATTTTTTACAATTTAATTTTGAAAAACAAAAATTAAGTGTAGAATAAGTGATTGTGTGGATGTATGTCAGAATCGAAAATCACACTAGCCATGACACTATTAAATTTTTACCAAAACAGTCACCTTCACACCTCACCAAACCTAGACTGCCAGGGGTATACCAGGCGTGAAGTCTCAGCTGTTTTTTTTTTTTTTTTTTTTTTTAACTAGCTATGGATTATCTTTTACAAATCTGTTAGAAATTACATGTATATTAAATATGTTATTTCAAGGTGTATATACATAAATAGTTATTCTTTTTATACTAAACAAACGATAAGATTATCAAAAAAAAGGGAAAAGGTGTCCCTTTGTGTCGGAGAAGTTTTCCACCAGTTGATACTTACTTGGACAATACAAAAAAAAAAAAAAAAAAAAAAAAAATTAGTTTTAGATTACTGTTTTAAGGAAAAAAAAAGTCCTTCATTTAGAGTGGCCAAGTGGATGCTCATTTGTTCTTCGGCAGCTTTTTGACGCGGTGTCTCGCCTACGGTCCACGTCGACTACACTTTACTGATCGATCTCCTAAGCATTATAAGCTTCTTGGGTATGACTGTGTTACCCTGACTCTACTAATACATCGCTGGATCAAGGATACTACTCAGGGAGCAGACAAACTACTTGGACTTTACTAAGAGTGTGGTTATTCTCTGAATAGATTCCTCCGGCTTATGCTAGATCTTACACTGTTACGAATTCTTAGTTTGGAGGGTTCTACCACACACCCCTTTTTTGGCCCCAGTATCTCTTCTCAAACTATGGTCTTTGCTCTCTTCTAGTAACCAGGTTGAAAACCATCTCCATATTAAAAGAGGAAATGTTCCAGGAGGTTCGCCCATTCGTTCGACTTTCTAGAAGTTAAAAATAAAATCAAATAATAATTAAAAAAAATACATAAGACTAACCCTATAACTTACAGTTTTCAAAATCTGTAAAAGTGTGGGGGTCTTAAAAAAAAAAAAAAAAAAAAAAAAAAAAAAAAAAACAAAATCAATAACTTTCCTGTACTAGACTCTACACTCTACATAATGAGATAATATACTCATAGAACTCACCCTTAGTTGGTTTCTTCCTCTTCCTTGTAACAGTGGGGGACTGTTTGTGACTGAACTTCTTTCTATGTTCTGGATTCTTCCTGAAGCAAGCCGAGCCATACATACATTGAGGTTTATCGGTTTCACTCTCCTCTGAGCTGCTTGTCTCATACTCTGTATCTCCCTTGTGACAAAACTCAATCTTATGTTGAGGATTTTTCCTGAAAAACAAATATTACTTATTAATTTTACTGTTTGAAAATGACCAGATATGTGATTCAGGCTGTTATAAGTACTCTATAATTGAATAACTTGAGAGATATTCTCTCCCTCTCTGAATGCAGATATTCTACAAAAGTCCATTGATTTAAGATTACTACCTTTGCAAAAGGTAAAGGAATACTTAAATATTGAAGATCAAGATATCCTAAGTCATTCTGTTTATGGCAGGTTGGCTATTTACAAAACCTCTCCACCCTTTCTGAAGATCAAGATATTGAGCAGAAAATGTTTCAAAATTCAGTTTCATATCTCTCTCTTTCTCTCAGATTTATTTAAAAGATCTAGTTCTCCAGAAATTGACTACGAAGATATATGCCACAAGAAAGAAAGGAAGACCACGGCTGAGATGGATGGACCAGGTTGTTCATGATTTACTGCGAAAAAAGAGAGGAAAAAACTGTTCTATGATTATTTATTTTTTTAAAAAAATATATAAATATATAATTTCAATACACAGTCTCACACGAGAAAATGGAAAACGGCAAAGGAGTTTGTGCAATTCCCCGATTATAAATTCCCCTGTCGTACTTACCTCCCGGGGAGTAGTACCTAGAAATTAGATAAAACAGTTATGAATCGAACCTTTAATAACGACACGCTCTCCAACTAGCGGCCCGCGGGCCACATGTGGCCCACCAGATTATTTTCGTGGCCCGCGAAACTTTTAGGGTGGGTCCTTCGGGCTCGAAATCCTCTTTTGCTATGGGGTGGACTCCGAAAATGGAGTATCCACCCCCATCCCCTCAAGAAAGCTTTGAAGCTTAGGTATAGGGGCAGCACTATAGAATGGGTTGATCTTATACGAATCTACAAACTCACCTAGTACCGTCGGTACAAAGTCGTATCCAATTCCCTCGACCTGATAGGTGGTCACGTCCGTCTTGTCTCAAGAAACGAAGTACCTGCCAATGTAGCATGTGGCCCGAACACCCATGGAAGTTGGAAATCCCTGTGTTAGAAGTAGGTACATATAACCTAACTTTTATTGGTACGACTCGACTATTAGGAATATTTAACAGCGATAAGAAAATATCGAATGATTTTTTCTCTCTCACTGATGAGGTCGATGTTGCTCATATAATTTTATTGCTAGCGTACCTATAATATTTTGTAACTATGGCCTCAACCAAGGTCTTAGAAGCTTGCGTGATAAGAGGGGCGTATCATGAGATGTTCAAGAGGGGAAGTGCTATGGTACCTCCCGTACCGACGCCCAGCACTAGCATGTCCAGCTTGTTGTCCGTGTCCCGTAGGATTTCCTCGGCTGTGGTCTCGTAATGGGCGAGAGGGTTGTTGGGATTACGGTACTGTGGAGAAGGTAAAATAATAATAATAAAAATCGAACCTGGGTCTCCCGCGTGCAAGGCGAGTGCAGAGACCACTACACCACGGGAGCTGACTACTGTGGAGAAAGTATTGGGAATGTAAAAAAGTTGTTCAAATGGAGAGGGGTTAAATAGGGTAGATCAGTTACGGACGGAAATCATAGCTGTAATAATTTTGATATCTACCAGTAAGATTGATAACTATTTTGGAGTGCATACTCAGCCTTAAAGGGATTTTTAAGGGAAGAAATGTCTTCTCAAGGCCGAGTATTTTCAAGAGGTTCGATAAAAAAAAAAAAATTCAAGACTACACAAAAACTATTGAGTAAGTACCTATTTCTGATGAGTAGATGAGGCCATTACATTACCATTTGTATTTTAATGTAATGATGCCCACAAAAAATGTAATATTAGCCTTCTTGCTTTATTAGTAGGTGAAAATCTCTAATAAGCAGAACAGATCTCACCTGGTCTAGAACAATAGCATTGGGGATCTCAGTGGCCAATCTATGAGCCACGGCCATCAGTCCTTCAGGTGCATCGAAAGCTGCTTCGGTAGGAGTGCGTACTATTTCTGCCCCCAACACTCTCAGTGTGTTGACTTTCTCATCTGACATCTTCAGTGGCATCACTACAACACAGCGGTAGCCTTTCACTGCAGCTGCCATGGCGAGACCAATCCCTGAAACGATATTTGATTTATTTATGAAGTTTTCATTTATAAGGTATATTGGTACAAATATCTCAATTAAATATACATTTAAAAAATGGTATACACATCCATAAAAGCTGGAGCTTTTGCCATGGATGGGGAGTTCATTTAATATGATTTATAGTTTCAGTTTAATTTTCAGTTTGTAATACTGCTTCATTAAGAAAGTTCTTAGTAGTGTAGACATGAGCTTTGCTGTTATTCTGTTTAACTGTTAAAAAAAAAAAAAAAAAAAAAAAAAAAAAAACCATTTTTTGTGAGCCACGGCCATCAGTCCTTCAGGTGCATCAAAAGCTGCTTCGGTAGGAGTGCGTACTATTTCTGCCCCCAACACTCTCAGCGTGTTGACTTTCTCATCTGACATCTTCAGTGGCATCACTACAACACAGCGGTAGCCTTTCACTGCAGCTGCCATGGCGAGACCAATCCCTTCCAGATCCAGGATTTGTTTACAATCCAAGAGATAATTTGGTTAGAACTCATGAGGTTCCTTTTTTGTGATTAGATGATCAGTTTGTGAGAAGCCTGAGTGGAATTGAAGGCCAGCCACTCACTAACAGGTAGACCTGATCAGGTCCACCTGTCAGCTCTACCTAATAGTGAGTGGCTGGCCTAAGGTTTACTGGACAACTAGTTTCATTTGCCTATAGGAAGGAAAGTAATGTAATCGGGTCAAATTTTCGATGATCAGTTTTTGATGCCAAAACACGTTTTGAGGTCCCTAGAGCCTAAATCCAAAGTTTCAGCCATTGGTCCGTGTGTATCTGTGTGTCTGTCTGTAAACAAAATATCTCGAGAACGGCAAATGTGACAAGGATGCGACACAAAACTTTTTGGTTAAGATGGGTGCATTGGTTGGCGGAATTTTACCGCTTTTTGGCGGTTTTCGGTCTAGTTTAACAATATCTCGGGAACGGTATGAGCTAGAGACTTGAAATTTGGTATGTAGTTCACAAATGTGTTAAGATGTGTAGTTTAGTTAAGATAGGTGCTGCGCTTGGCGGTATTTTGACCACTTTTGGACGGATTTCGACCGTTTTTTGGCTATACCGATCGTTTTCAGCTATACCGACTAAACGGTTAGAGATATGGTAAAAGTTAGGATAAAATAATGCTCAAATAAGCATCATTCAATAGGATAAGGAAAGTCGTATGATGTTCACACCAGATTTTTTACATAAAGCTAAATCAAAATTTTGAAGCCTCAAGAAACGAAATACCTGCCAATGTAGCATGTGGCCCGAACACCCATGGAAGTTGGAAATCCCTGTGTTAGGAGTAGGTACCTATAACCTAACTTTTATTGGTACAACTCGACTATTAGGAATATTTAACAGCGATAAGAAAATATCGAATGATTTTTTTCTCTCTCATTGATGAGGTCGATGTTGCTCATATAATTTTATTGCTAGCGTACCTATAATATTTTGTAACTATGGCCTCAACCAAGGTCTTAGAAGCTTGCGTGATAAGAGGGGCGTATCATGAGATGTTCAAGAGGGGAAGCTATAAATCTATTACCTCGGCCACTCACACTCAGACTGTCTGAGATACTTAGGTCTCACGGTCTTAAGCCAGGGGAAGCTATGCACCTATTACGTCGGCCATTCAGATGTTCAAGAGGGGAAGCTATAAATCTATTACGTCGGCCACTCACACTCAGACTGTCTGAGATACTTAGGTCTCACGGTCTTAAGCTAGGGGAAGCTATGCACCTATTACGTCGGCCATTCACGCTCAGACCGCCTGAGATACTTAGGTCTCAAGCCACACACCTTCCGGTGGTCTGACAGACAGTATGAGTGGGCTGGTATAAAGTGGTATGCCGATGTGCCAGTGGTGTTAAGGTGTGTCCAAACATAGTCGACCGGCCGTCGATCGACGAGGTGAATCTATGTCGAGGCAGTGTTCCGGTGGTCTGTCAGACTGTCAGACAGTATGAGCGGGCTGGTATAAAGCGGTATGCCGATGTGCCAGTGGTGTTAAGGTGTGTCCAAACATAGTCGACCGGCCGTCGATCGACGAGGTGAATCTATGTCGAGGCAGTAGGGTAACTGCTATGATACCTACCTACAGGCAATGGGGCTGTAAAACACCGATTAAAGAGGGAAAACCATTTACTTGGCATTGATGCTTAACTAACTCCACAAAAAGTTCATTTAGAGGCTTAGGTGCAGGGGCAAACAGCCCTAAAGGATGGGTTCAGTTTATACGAATCTACTTACTTGGCATAGCAATTGCTTATTCTTCGCTTGCAAAACTTTGACTTGCTGATGAAAGCTCTGTCTCTCTCGTTCCACTTGTTCCTCTATAATTCGTATCGTCCTCTTCATTTCAGTATGGGAAGGGTTGGCCAGTTGATGTTTGGATAGCTTTCGCTTCAAACTTTCAACTTCCTGAGTGAGAAGATCGTTCTCTGAGTTCAACTTGGTGATTCTGAAAGAGGAAACGTCGTCCAACCTGATGTTACCAGCAAAAGACTTGGAGGGTCTCTTAAGGTAGAAACACACTACTATCACGTCACGTGAGCTCACGGGGAGTCAGAAAGATGTATGTAGTTCAAAGTTTTCTTATAATATTGTAAGTAATTTTATTCATGATAGCCACACTGCCCTCACGTCACGAGAGCCCAAGCGACGTGATAGTAGTGCAGCTGTCCTGAACGAAATTACCTAAAATATCGAGGCAGTTTGAACAGATGTCGATTGTCGGCCGGTCGACTCTGTGTGGACACTTGGACACACCTTTAGAATCCAGGTTGAATAAGGACTTTGGTACGTGGTAGGTGTGTAGGGGAGTCGAAGAAAAGTAAAGAGGAAGGGGAGTGTTGCTCTAGGTTCCATGGGAACCACGACACTGGTTGATGATCAGGTGTGCCAGTTGCAATAATGTATGATCTCCTGGTAACTAAACCTACACTGTATTAGAAAATCTCATACTATGTCGATGTCGTAAGGATTTTTCCTATCTTTACTTATTGTATGACCTTGTACATTGTACACAGACAGACTATTTGTATTGCCAATTAGAATTGTATAATAAATAAGAGCATGATAGGCATTGGCGTGTATACTTATCCAGGGGCCCCTTCGCAAGGTTTGCGGGCCCCCGCCCTGCCTCGGTGCCTAGGATAGGGCATGCGTCAGTGGTGACGGGAAATATGTATTATTGAATGTTGAAGGAATTATTGAGTAGGGACAACAGGGTAAGGATCTACGCATACGTACGTAACATTACTTACGTAGGTAGGTATGGGTGTTAGTTATTGTTCTCTGACTTTCATCACCATCTTGAGTTTGTATCTTGTAGCTTTTGTATCAGGGATTGTACGTTTTGTAGAGTTTGTATCATGGACTGCAGGTTTTGTATCCTATCTTTACATACTTATTGTATGACCTTGTACATTGTACACAGACTATTTGTATTGCCAATTAGAATTGTATAAATAAGAGCATGATAGGCATTGGCGTGTATACTTATCCAGGGGCCCCTTCGCAAGGTTTGCGGGCCCCCGCCCTGCCTCAGTGCCTAGGATAGGGCATACGCCAGTGGTGACGGGAAAATGTATTATTGAATGTTGAAGGAATTATTGAGTAGGGACAACAGGGTAAGGACCTACGCATACGTACGTAACATTACTTACATAGGTAGGTATGGGTGTTAGTTATTGTTCTCTGACTTTCGTCACCATCTTGAGTTTGTATCTTGTAGCTTTTGTATCAGGGATTGTACGTTTTGTAGAGTTTGTATCATGGACTGCAGGTTTTGTATCACCGTTTGTTGGTTTTGTATCAAGGATTGTGGGAGTTTACAAATGGACACTGTCCTTCAGAAGATTTTGCAGCGTTCGAATTCGATTTTCAATGTCACTCGAAGATTTTCTCGACACTCCAGCTGTTCGAAAATCGGAAATAGGTACATATATGCTTGGTGAACATCAAGGGAAGTTCGATAAGGTTGGGTCCTAAATTACTACCTATTTATCGGGCAAAAAGGAGTAACCGCAAGTTTATTTACCTTGGAAGGTGCGTGTTTGCTTTGTAAGCGCTAGGTCGCGGATTCTATTCCCGCCCGGGCGAACATTATCCTAAAGAGATATCGTTTTCGGAACGACTGGCTTTCTTCTATGGTCTATGCCTATCCTGTCCTTGTTTTCTCTTCGATTTCGGGACGATAAGACCTTCGTTGATACAGTTCTATCAAACCCTTGGAAAAAAAATCTGGTGTGAACATCACACGACTTTCCTCATCCTATTGAATGATGCTTATTTTGGGTGTTCTTGTTCTTATAACCAAACTTTTACAATATCTCTAACCGTTTAGTCGGTATAGCTGAAAACCGCCAAGAAACGGTCAAAAACCGCCAAAAAGCGGTCAAAATACCGCCAACCGCAGCACCTATCTCAACTAAACGTTTTGAGTTGCATCCTTGTCAGCATCTCATGTTGAAATTATTTTGGATAGTTTACATACAAAGTGCATTTCAACGTGAGACTGTAGACCTAAGGATGATAAAAATAATAATAATAAAAATGGCTTTTACTAATTACACTTCTGCTTCCCACAGGTTAGGATCTTCTGCAGTTGCAGTCCCAAGTGTCTATACTAACCTTTGCTTTGACAGTTTGATGAATTAAATGAACTGGAATCCATATCAGAAATAACATGAGGTCGGTTATGGGGGCCCGCGTTAATTTTGCGTGATATGAAATTCCAAGTTGTATGTACATTGTACAACCTAGCCCCTAGCCCAGTTAGCTAGGAGAGTTTGTCTTGTAAGCGCTAGACCGTGCGTTCGATTTCTCGGAACGGCTGGCTTTCTCCTATCCTGTTAATTGTTATTAGTAAGTTTGGTCTTTACCACAGAAAGAGCCTTAACATAGAAACACACTACCATCACGTCACGTGACTCCGAAAGATGTAGTTCAAAGTTTTCCCAAATAATATTGTAGGTAGGTAATTTCGTTCTGATAAGACCTTAGCAGTTACAGTTCCCTCTATCAAACTTCTTCTTCTTCTTCTTCTTCTTAAAAAAAGTAGGTAGTATTTTATTGTGTGTGCATTTCTTTAATGAATGGCTACTATGCTACTCAAATAATGAAATGGCTTACCAATGCCGTCATGTGGAACACAAAACGTATATGTTGTTCTGTTAGATGTTCAGTGGCCTGTGTACTGAGAGCCTTGAGAGGATTAGCATCGCAGAGAGAATTTTTTTATTTTTGAAGTGAACAGATTGATCGGATTTTCCAATGTTCTTGCTATTCAAATTTGACTTGGTATCTACATTTGAAATATTGCTTTGTTTAGACATTCCTCTCTTTTGTTTGTGTTCTTCTGAATTTATATGCAGAGAGAATCTTGACCGTCTTCCCTGAGAATCGTATACAAGCAGATTATGCATTACGTTAAAGATAAATAAATTCGATTAATAAATAAGTAAATAAAAACAAACTTAGGTTAAACTCGCGGGAAACTTAAATTAAATTTGCTTTTGGGAACCATTGGGTATTTAGGTAGATGCGCTGTTAGACTAAGTTAGTGTACGTGCTTTTTCTTTTTACTCATTTACTTAGGTGAAGAATTAAAATTCTTGACCTTGATAAATTTTATGACATAGACTCGAACCCAAAACCTCCAGGTCCAAAGTCCACTACGCTAACCACAAAATCAATGAGGTTGATCAGTTCACTTAATTAGTGCGATTTCCGTCCGTACCGGGAATTTGTCCCAAGTTACCATAGCGTCCCGTGTTCGGGCAGTTTACGATAGCTATGATTACCTTTCGAATTTTATTAGTGTACCTTGCTTTATTATTATGGCTTTATTCCCGAGATCGGTTTTGCTTTATTCCTGAGATAGATTTTCAAGTAGAGCTTTGGGGGAACTGTGATATAACCAATTGCCTGGCCATTGGCTATACAGAATCTCAAAGAGGGACATCCACAACAGAGCCACATTCCCCAACATACTTCACTAGTTCATTGAGCACTGGGTGACTTTGAGCAATCACCTGTAAGTCACCCAAAATTATGAGCTTGTGTTTCGCCCTTGATATGGCCACGGTCAGTCGCTTGCGGTCATTCAGGATTTTGGACTCCTGGCAAAGAAAAGGATATTGGAATAAAAATTATACCTCTACCAAAAGTGACAATTGATCTTTCCTTTCTGTACAACTCTTTCTCTTGACCCCGGTTTTTTCTCCACACACCATCTTGGGGGTTTGATTCTTAAGCCTTGTCACATCTCATGAATCGTTTGGCCTCCTTGATAAGTCTCTTATTGGTGTGAGAATCATCTTCAGGTTCACTCAACACAGACGAGGACTCACTCATAGAACTAGTCGCTACATATTCATCTTCAGTCCCATTGTCGTTCAGGAATGGGTCTTCGTAATCATACGAATCCTCTTCGCTAGTCATGTTCACATCAGCTGCACCTGCATCTGCTCCTGTGGCGGTTTTTCGACGCACAATTTTTAGTGCTCACTGCAGCATTGTAGGATTTTCCAAATATCTCAATAATCTCAGCTCCCAATGTTTACCTACCATGCTGGTACTGATCGCTATGAGCATTTATATTATAAATACTTAGCTACTCATTTTACTCACGAGGCTGAGTGGGCCCCGCAACAGCCAGTCACGGAATCAATCATTTGCATGATAAAATTTTTTTGACCCCGCCGGGAATCGAACACGGGTCTCCCCGGGTTTATTAGGCTAAAGTTTGTGACCATTCTAATGAACTTACTTTACTCTTCGAAGTACAAGTGCTCGAGTACAGAATAATGGACTTATCTCGTCCCTGGTACTGGTCCACGGTGTTAATCTCAATGTCTTTATCTAGCAGACGCTTCAATAGACTCACTTGATTTCTGTACGTGGCTATCACGCCGATGTGATCAGTGGGAATACCTGACTGTGAGAACAAGAAGAAAGTGAGATATTATAATACGATAAAGGGAATGTTATGATCTTTACGGATAGATACATTGAAAAAAGAGGTTAAGATCCAAACTCTGTGATAAACGCAGAAAAAGTGGCTATCACGCCGATGTGATCAGTGGGAATACCTGACTGTGAGAACAAGAAGAAAGTGAGATATTAAAATACGATAAAGGGAATGTTATGATCTTTACGGATAGATACATTGAAAAAAGAGGTTAAGATCCAAACTCTGTGATAAACGCAGAAAAGTTCGAAGATAGAACATGGTGCAGAGTGCAGAGGCTTTGTCCACAGTCTACCCATTTCTGGAACGACTTGAGATTTCATTTGATGATGATAGGGAATGTTGTATTGTTATTAGTAAGTTTGGTCTTCACCACAGAAAGAGCCTTAACGTAGAAACACAATACCATCACGTCACGTGACTCCGAAAGATGTAGCTCAAAGTTTTCCCAAATAATATTGTAGGTAGGTAATTTCGTTCAGGACAGCCATACTACTATCACGTCACGTGAGCTCACGTGAATAGGCGCGTAGCTTGCCACCGAAAGGAGGGTAAACCCCCCCTCCCTCACTAAAGACCTTAGCATTTATATAAAGCCACATTGAAACCCCTAAAAAAAATAAAAAAAAAAATCAAAGAGAACTTCTAGTGCTTGATTATTGAAGTTTAAAAGACATTACCTGAACAAGAGCAGTCACTATAGTATGGATGACGTTTGCTTCATTTTGATTGGCTGCTTCGTTTGCATTATCACAGTTAACATTAAGAAATATCACAGATGATTCCAATTGGTGGGACAAACATTTTTGTAACCAAACTTGATCCGTGTTGAAATTCTGAGTAAGAAACAAAAAGGTGATCTTGAAGTCTCGGAATCCAGAATATGTTATAAATTCATTACATCTATTAAAACATGGACTTATTTGTAGTAAAGAATCTCTTAACAACTTTTGTGGGTATCACAGACTATCACAGCATTACTAAGTGAGTCCTTGACTATCTATGTATCATTTTCCGTTAACTATCAATCTTTATACACTGGTAAGATCACAACTAATCGCTACTCAATTACTACCTAAAGAGCTGCTCAAAAGCTACCTACCTGTATTCAGAGCATTGAGCCGAAAAAATTTCGACCTCTTTTAAACACACTGTACAAAGAAACAAAAAGGTGATCTCGGAATCCAAAATGTATTGTGTTATAAACTCATTACATCTATTAAAACATGGAGTATTATTATTTGTAGTAAAGAAGAAAGTCTCTTAACAACTATTGTGGGTATCACAGACTATCACAGCATTACTAAGTGAGTCCTTGACTAACTAACTATGTATCATTTTCCGTTAACTATCAATCTTTATACTTTCTCTCCCTCTCTCTTTTTCACTATCTCTCTCTCTCTCTCTCTCAAACTTCACCTCAAACATCTTTAGTGGCATCCTCTTTGGTGGCCATTACCATTAATATCTTTTTTATATTTATAATTTTATTTTCTACATCCTTTTCAATGTTAAACCTATGTATGTACTTATGTTTGATGTAAATAAATGAGGCCTGTTTAAACTGTTGGCATAATGGGACTTTTAGTACCTACAATTAAGGACATTTTAATTCATTTACTTTTAACACTTTCAACGCCCGGGTCCAGACTTAGATTGGAAATGCAATCGCCCCGGGACTCTCTAGCCTCAGGATCAAATTATGTAAAAATAAAGAGGCCTTTCTAAACTGTTGTCCCCTGTACTCGACAGTACCTACAATTAATTCTAATTCATTTACTTTTAACACTTTCAACGCCCGGGTCCAGACTTAGATTGGAAATGCAATCGCCCCGGGACTCTCTAGCCTCAGGATCCAAAGTCCAAACATCGCTGACTTGTTTGGATTTATGTCTGGCCGCTTGAAACTCCATGCGAACCTGAAACAGAATAATTCAATAAACCAAGTGAGATTCGAGGTCACGGGTTCGATTCCCGCCCCGGCCGAACTTTTATCATAAATTTAAATAGATCAGGATTTATATCGAAATGGTTGTTTTCTTTTTCTTATCCTAACCTTCTTCTTTCGATTTCAGGACGATTCCCTCTATTAAACTTCGGGACGATATGATAAGACCGCACACTCGAGTCTACCCTGGTACGTAAACCGGTTGACTAGTTGCGTTATAAACCGGTTCATACGGTACTGCGCTGTCAGACATGTGGTGACTACAGGGCGGTCTAGTCGTGAGAAGAGACTCTCGGATAAGCCAAGCTCACTGAAACCAGAGGAATCAACATTATTGAACGAAAAAGAGTTCAAAGTTTTCATCTAGCCAGCCTAGTTAGCTTGGTTGGTAGCAGACCTTAGCAGTTACAGTTCCCTCTATCAAACTTCTTCTTTTTCTTCTTAAAAAAAGTAGGTAGTATTTTATTGTGTGTGCATTTCTTTAATGAATGGCTACTTACTATGCTACTCAATTAATGAAATGGTTTACCAATGCCGTCATGTGAAACACAAAACGTATATGTTGTTCTGTTAGATGTTCAGTGGCCTGTGTACTGAGAGCCTTGAGAGGATTAGCATCAGAGAGAGAATCTTGACCGTCTTCCCTGAGAATGGTATACAAGCAGATTATGCATTACGTTAAAGATAAATAAATTCGATTAATAAATCTTATATTATAAGAACATAAGTAAATAAAAACAAACTTAGGTTAAACTCGCGGGAAACTTAAATTAAATTTGCTTTTGGGAACCATTGGGTATTTAGGTAGATGGCTGGCTTTCCCCTATCCCGTCTTCCTTCTCTCCTACCTAGGAGGGCTAACTTCCTCGCTAACTAGGCTGGGTTCAAATTAAATTAAATTGATCCCAAGGACAAAAAGAAAACCTAGACCCTTGATCCACTCGACTCAAGGCAATTTGAACACGAGGGCTCGAAGTTAAGGCAGTCGTTTTACAACAGTGGTAATGAAGGATACTCCTGAAAACCCCTACGTATCTAAAGCAGAGCAAAGGTAAAGGTCTGGTATCTTACCTAGCTTCTCGACTGACCACTAGGGGAGACAACTGTTCCGGATCTCCTACTAGCACGAACTTCTCAGCCGACAGGAGAGGAGGTAGTACAGCAGGGAGCAATACTTGCGTAGCTTCATCCACTATACATACATTGAACGTACGCTTTGTAAGTAGAGGATGTACGGAGCCCATACAGGTAACGCCTACAACTGGCTGGAAACAGGGATTTTTTATTTTATTTGACACAAGGGTAGTAACACATAATACCTAAACTGTAAACACAGGTGGAAATCATTTTGAAATCCATAACTATAGTAAAAAAAAAAACATTGGAAAATGACGTCTAAACTATAAAAAAAAACATAGATAGAATTTACATAAAAATTCCCAACTGTATTAACACCTAATTATCTCTTAATATCTTCTAAAAACTCTTCAATACTATAAAATGCTTTTTTGGTAACATGTCTTCAAGAGATCCATATCCTTCATGTAGATTGTTGTACCTAAATATTTTTTTGGGGCTATACTCAAAGGAAACCCTGTTAGAATGCTTCAGATAGGTGGGATCTCAAGTGTATTGGACACTTTGAATGTTATCAGTTGATAGGTGAGAAAGATGGGCAAATAACACGGATTTCTTACGGAATACACGGGCGTTGGTCACAACTGACAAGGTAACATGTTCTTTCATTAGAATGAAAGAATCTTTTCGTTTCCATTTCTCTTAAACCTAATGGTAGTTGATTAAAAAGTTTCATTCCATTGTATTGTACACTTTTTTCATACAATGAGGGCGGCATTGGATTCATATAATATGTTTTCAGTGATTCGTCATTTGGATTGCCTTTCTATTAGTCACCCACAGGTCCTCATGAATAAGGTCTGGTTTGGTTTTTCCCCGTGTGTGTTTTTTCCCCCCTTTAATAAAGCGCTTAAACTCTACGAACAGGAGGTCTTTCGTGCCTGAGTGTTTACAATAATGAATTTTCCATCAAATATCAACAACTTACCTGCTTTCTAATTCTCGAATGATCATCGATTGAGAGGACTCGGAAAATTTCTCCTGGTTTCGTTTGTCCAACATTTCCTTCAATCGAGCTACTTCGGACTCGAGTTTCCTGATGGTTGCTTGTAGGAGCAGGGGGTTGGGAGGGCCACAATAGTCCAAAGGGAGAGGGTAGTGGATTCTGTAATGATGAAAAGGAAACGATTCCAGTTAGGCCAGCCATCCGTTTTTTTAGTACCAAAACAAGTTTTGAGGTGCCTAGAGCCTAAATCCAAAGTTTCAGCCAATGGTCCGTGTGTGTGAGCCTTACCTGTCCGATGAAAAGGAAACGATTCCAGTTAGGTCAGCCATTCGTTTTTTAGTACCAAAACAAGTTTTGAGGTCCCTAGAGCCTAAATCCAAAGTTTCAGCCAATGGTCCGTGTGTGTGAGCCTTACCTGTCAAATTCCACTGAGTAGGTAACAATGAGATATCTCTTGTTACTGCTAGTGTGCGCGTTGGAGTAGAAACTAGAAGTGCCCTTCCGAAGACAGCGCAAAGCTTCCAGATCCTCATAGGTGAGAAGGTCTAACGTAATCGAGTCACTTGTCTTGAGGAAGCCCGACCGTAGCATGGAGAGAAACACATCGAACTGTTTAAAGTTTCCAGTCTTGTGAGTCATGTTCTCTATGTCTGAAAAAGGGTCAGTCAATGGATTACACTGTGATAAACAAACTTTGAGGGTGAGTTTCACCAACTTACTTTTTAGCCTCTAACAGCCCTGTAACTTAACAGCTCCCTTAAGCCTATACAAATCAAATGGAACTTAACAGACTGTTAGCTTAACAGGTCTGTTAAGGGCTGAAAAAATATCGGTGAAATCCACTGCTAGTCTAATAAATTGACTGAATATAAATATACCGAACTAGATAAACAAACTTTGAGGGTGAGTTTCACCAACTTACTTTTTAGCCTCTAACAGCCCTGTGACTTAACAGCTCCCTTAAGCCTATACAAATCAAATGGAACTTAACAGACTGTCAGCTTAACAGGTCTGTTAAGAGCTGAAAAAATATCGGTGAAATCCACTGCTAGTCTAATAAATTGACTGAATATAAATATACCGAACTTTTGAGCTCGTGAATGAAGTAAGAGGGTCTCTTAAGTTAGAAACACACTACTATCACGTCACGTGAGCTCATGGGGAGTCAAAAGATGTATGTAGTTCAAAGTTTTCTTATAATATTGTAAGTAATTTCATTCATGATAGCCACACTGCCCTCACGTCACGAGAGCCCAAGCGACGTGATAGTAGTGCAGCTGTCCTGAACGAAATTACCTAAAATATTGATAGTTTTGCGGCATTGGATTCATATAATATGTTTTCAGTGATTCGTCAGAATCGTCAGTCGTCACTTGGATTGCCTTCCTATTAGTCACCCACAGGTCCTCATGAATAAGGTCTGGTTTGGTTTTTCCCCGTGTGTGTTTTTTCCCCCCTTTAATAAAGCGCTTAAAAATTGTTGCGACGACCTATGAACTCAAAGCGAGAAAGTTTTAGACCGGAACTTGGCCTGGCGCACTGCCGTGCGCCTAGATAACACTTCAGTCGTTAATTTAAGACCGGTTTTAGCGTCATCTATGTTAAACTACAAACTACGCCGAGCAAGGCCAATAAATGGATGGGTGATCGATTGGACGTGGTATGGTGAGAAAGAAAAACAAGGCATTTGAAAGTGTCGGGACACACGCCCGAGCCGAGTCGCAGACTAGTTTATTTTAAATTTTCACATCCAACACTCGGCCGTATGTCGGCGCAGGCTCGGTGTGGTTATGTGTATCCAGAACTTTCTTGAAGAAATGAGGAAATTCCCCGTTCTGCATGGCCGTAGTTCGAACCGGTGTGTTCTCCTACCACCGCACTGACATCGGATTCTGCTCGGGGAGGACGCGATGCGGTTATGTGTGTCCCGACCTTCATGAGCACCAGCAGTTAAGGAATTTTAATTGTGTTAAGCATAAATGCTTGTCACAAATGTCGTTCCCTACTAAATGCACTACGATAAATTTTATGACTTGACTGGGACTCGAACCACCAACCTCCAGATCCAAATTCCACTGCGCTAACCACTACACCACTGAGGTTGGTGCATTTAATTAAAACAAATTTCTTACGAGATTACAAACCAAGAGTAGGCATGTACCTAACTAAGTAGGTACCTACATAAAAAAAAAAAAAAAAATCTTATAAAACATAGTATAAGTACATGAGAAAACCGAATTGTATTTATCCAAACAAAATGCGTAAAAATAACATTATGTTTAACAAATAGGTGTAGGTACGACACGAAATATCATACATTCATAACGGGAGAAGAGAGATATACATTTTCTCTTCTGTACACAAATAAATCACATCTGTTATACAAGCACAATTTCGATCGTACATGAACAGTTTCAGCAAGAAGATCACTGTTAAACAGCAACAAAGAAATTTATTTACAAAACGGATTCTTCAAACAGGATTATCAGGGTATACAATACCTACAAAGTGATGCAAGGGCTAATACGATGGAGTCTGTATGGAATGTTTTCAAAAAAATATGACAAGACTAAAAACTTTTGACATTCAATATGCAATCAAATACATAAAAAAAAAATAATAATAAAATAAAATAAAAATTGAAGATCTTTCAGCTTTGCTTACCCCGTGAGGACCTTGTAAAGGAGAAAATTATACCTCTACCAAAAGTGACAATTGATCTTTCCTTTCTGTACAACTCTTTCTCTTGACCCCGGTTTTTTCTCCACACACCATCTTGGGGGTTTGATTCTTAAGCCTTGTCACATCTCATGAATCGTTTGGCCTCCTTGATAAGTCTCTTATTGGTGTGAGAATCATCTTCAGGTTCACTCAACACAGACGAGGACTCACTCATAGAACTAGTCGCTACATATTCATCTTCAGTCCCATTGTCGTTCAGGAATGGGTCTTCGTAATCATACGAATCCTCTTCGCTAGTCATGTTCACATCAGCTGCACCTGCATCTGCTCCTGTGGCGGTTTTTCGACGCTTCTTTTTACTTGTAGGTGAACCGGTGGGAGATTTACTTCCTGAAAAAAAAAAACGGAATTTTTGTCATTAGATTTTTTTTAGAACATAATAGGTCATCATTTATAACACAATAGGTTGACACCCTTTTGAAGGCCCGCGCCGACATACGGCCGAGTATTGACTATTGAAGGTGCTACAGCGAGAGAGAAAGACAAGGTACTTATTTGAACGTATCGGGACCCACCGCAACGGGTTGAGCCCGTTCCGTCATAGTTCAGTTGACAGTGCGGGTTCTGCACGGGTGCTATGTGGTTAATGTGGTAAAGTGTGTCCCGACAAGTTCTTCTTCTTTTTAGTCCGTCCTTCCTTTATTAAATTACAATAGTAATAATAATAGGTATAGGGACGGACTATTGTATTCGCTTCGTTGTCGTCTGTGTGTCTGTCTGACCCCATAGAAGGACTTATCCAAACCTGGTTACCAGGAAAACGAAAGTGGTGGTGCAAATTTTGTCCAGAAAACAAAAAAAAAAAAAACTGGTTTTTGGGGGATTTTTTTTACATCTTCTTACACAAATGAGCTCTGGGCCTCGTTTCATCAAACTATTGTATTACAAGACTTGTAATACAGGCAATTTAATTTACAAGCCAGAAGTATTCTAATCTGTGTTTCACGAAAATAATTCCAAAACTTGGAAATGTACCATTTCTTCAAATTTAAATGTTTGGTTTTACAGCAAATTTGCCTGTATTATAAGTAAATTGGTTTCATAAAAAAAATATAAGTCTAAAATAATTTAATGTGTTTTCCCTGTAACATTTCAAAAGTCCGTCTTTCAAGTCTTGATTTGTAAACAATTTGCCTGGTTGCCAGGCAACAGCATAGGCCAGTAGAATGAAAATTAGAAGTTTGGAAAACATCGTTTCATGAAAATTTTATAGGACTCCCAACAATAGTGTCAATTTATTGGTATTTTCTAAGTGTGCTGGGAGGCACGCGAACGTCAAGAGCAATTCTAGGATTTTCATCTCCTATTTTCAATTGAAAAAATGACCAAATATGTGATTCAGGCTGTTGTACTGTTTAATGGAATAACTTCAGAGATATTCTCTCCCTCTCTGAATGCAGATATTCTACAAAAGTCCATTGATTTAAGATTACTCTAGATAGGTAATAAATTACACCTTTGCAAAAGGTAAAGGAATACTTAAATATTGAAGATCAAGATATCCTAAGTCATTCAGTTTGTGGCAGGTCAACTATTTACAAAACCTCTCCACCCTTTCTGAAGATCAAGATATTGAGCAGAAAATGTTTCAAAATTCAGTTTCATAAGTATATATCTCTCTCTTTCTCTCAGATTTATTTAAAAGATCTAGTTCTCCAGAAATAAAAGTTACAAACCTGTAACACTGTTTTCCATATTTACACTTGGGCCTCTTCTTGGGAGTGTTGTTACTGTTTCTGTTAGCATTGGATGGTCCTGGAGTGTTCTCATCATTTTCCACATTGCCATTGGTTGCAGTCTTATCAGTTCCTGGAGTTTTCATATCAACATTCAGTGGAGGAATGAAGTCCTTGTCTTTCTTATCACAATCTGTTGAACTATCACTCCTTGCATACCCTAGAAGTAATACAAAGATATATATGCTTGTTTTTTTTTTTTTTTTTTTTTTTTTTTTTTTTTTTCCCGTTAGTTGGTAGCGTGTCTACCTTATGAGCGCTAGGCCGCGGGTTCGATCGATTCCTGCCCAGGGCGGATTTTATCCTGAACGGATAATGTTCGTTCTCGGAACGGCTGGCTTTCTATATTTTCTTCACTCAGTTTGCTAGGCTGTTAGCTACCAAGGTACCTACCTGATACTCTGCTTGGGTAGTTGTTAGACCAAGGGTCAGGTCTACTGCAGTAGATAGGTATCAACTTTGTATGTGTAGGTACCCAACTTTGTATGTGAGGTACCTATCTGCTATTCTGCTTGGTCAATTGGTAGAATGAAGACATGGCCTACATCTCATGTTGAAATTATTTTGGATAGTTTACATACAAAGTGCATTTCAACGTGAGACTGTAGACCTAAGGATGATATAAAAAATAATAATAATAATAAAAATGGCTTTTACTAATTACACTTCTGCTTCCAACAGGTTAGGATCTTGTGCAATTGCAGTCCCAAGTGTCTATACTAACCTTTGCTTTGACAGTTTGATGAATTAAATGAACTGGAATCCATATCAGAAATAACATGAGGTACACACTGTACAATGAAGAAATGTTTAAATCTTTAAGCTGTGTCCACACATAGTTGTCGACTGTCGATCGATGTCGACTGAAACCGTACACTGTCTAGACAACATAGATTCACCACACATCGATCGACGGCGCGTCGTCGACTGGGTGTGGAGCGAGGACATACCTCTACAGATGATTTTTCATACACAAAAAGCCACTCAGATGCTTAGGTGTAGGGACAAAGAGCCCTAAAGGATGGGTTAAGCTTATACTAATCTTCCTCTTACCAACTCGGGAATGGTGGCTGTTTCGACCATTTGATTGGCACACTCGAGTCTACCCTGGTACGTAAACCGGTTGACTAGTTGCGTTATAAACCGGTTCATACGGTACTGCGCTGTCAGACATGTGGTGACTACAGGGCGGTCTAGTCGTGAGAACAGACTCTCGGATAAGCCAAGCTCACTGAAACCAGAGGAATCAACATTATTGAACGAAAAAGAGTTCAAAGTTTTCATCTAGCCAGCCTAGTTAGCTTGGTTGGTAGCGTGTCTGCCTTATAAGCGCTAGGCCGCGGGTTCGATCGATTCCTGCCCAGGGCGGATTTTATCCTGAACGGATAATGTTCGTTCTCGGAACGGCTGGCTTTCCCCTATCCCGTCTTCCTTCTCTCCTACCTAGGAGGGCTAACTTCCTCGCTAACTAGGCTGGGTTCAAATTAAATTAAATTGATCCCAAGGACAAAAAGAAAACCTAGACCCTTGATCCACTCGACTCAAGGCAATTTGAACACGAGGGCTCGAAGTTAAGGCAGTCGTTTTACAACAGTGGTAATGAAGGATACTCCTGAAAACCCCTACGTATCTAAAGCAGAGCAAAGGTAAAGGTCTGGTATCTTACCTAGCTTCTCGACTGACCACTAGGGGAGACAACTGTTCCGGATCTCCTACTAGCACGAACTTCTCAGCCGACAGGAGAGGAGGTAGTACAGCAGGGAGCAATACTTGCGTAGCTTCATCCACTATACATACATTGAACGTACGCTTTGTAAGTAGAGGATGTACGGAGCCCATACAGGTAACGCCTACAACTGGCTGGAAACAGGGATTTTTTATTTTATTTGACATAAGGGTAATAACACACAGTACCTAAACTGTAAACACAGGTGGGATTAAAACAAAAATCAAACATACCTACTTACTTTTGGCAGTAAAATGTTAAAATTTTCAAATGTTTGATTTTTTTCCATTTACAAAATGGCGCGTTTTTCTTTTCAAAAAATAATCAGCTGATTTCGAGACAGCTTCGATGTCAAGGTCAAAAAGATTCGTTCACACGAATGCTTTGCTGAACGCGAGAAAACGTACTGGGTTATGGGGGCCCGCGTTAATTTTGCGTAATATGAAATTCCAAGTTTATATGTACATTCTACATTGTACAACCTAGCCCAGTTAGCTAGGAGAGTTTGTCTTGTAAGCGCTAGACCGTGCGTTCGATTTCTCGGAACGGCTGGCTTTCTCCTATCCTGTCTTTGTTCTCTCTTTGCAAGTTGCTTTCAGAATGAGTAGCTTTTTAAGCCAAAAATTACAAAAATAACTACTACGTTATCAGGAAATGCAAAATGTCACTTTCGAAATATCTACCTAATACCTACATATCTGGGTTCATCTGTGAAGAAAACTATCTAGCTAGTCCATAGGTATAGTAAATGAACACTTACTTGTAGCAGGTAGGTTTGTATGGAGATTGGAGATCTATATTGAATCATACTTTATACCTACATAAAATATCAATAAAAAAAAAAAAAAAAAAAAAAAAAAAACAAAAAAAAAGTAGCTTTTTGAGCCAAAAATTACAAAAATAACTACTACGTTATCAGGAAATGCAAAATGTCACTTTCGAAATATCTACCTGATACATATCTGGGTTCATCTGTGAAGAAAACTATCTAGCTATAGTCCATAGGTATAGTAAATGAACACTTTTACTTATAGCAGGTAGGTTTGTATGGAGATTGGAGATCTATATTGAATCATACTTTATATCTACATAAAATATCAATAAAAAAACATCGAAAAATACAAGAATTACAACAAATCCCTGACAATTACTATAACTGGACTGCAAATATTACTTTCCTCATGGTAAAATATAGGTACTTTGTAGGTACTAGGTATAAGGGAAATTAAAAAAACGGAAGCTGCTGTGGGTTATTTATTTTGACACGTGGATTAAAACACGAAAATTTCGGTACCTCTTTTTCAAGGACTCAGAATTTCCCACAACACTGATCACTTTCCTCATGGTAAAATATAGGTACTTTGTAGGTACTAGGTATAAGGGAAATTAAAAAAATGGAAAATGCTGTGGGACGTGGGTTATTTATTTTGACACGTGGATTAAAACACGAAAATTTCGGTACCTCTTTTTCAAGGACTCAGAATTTCCCACAACACTGATCAATTAAAACAAAAATCAAACATACTTTTGGCAGTAAAATGTTCAAATTTTCAAATGTTTGATTTTTTCCATTTACAAAATGGCGCGTTTTTCTTTTCAAAAAATAATCAGCTGATTTCGAGACAGCTTCGATGTCAAGGTCAAAAAGATTGTTACATGTTCTTTCATTAGAATGATAAATCTTTTCGTTTCCATTTCTCTTAAACCTAATGGTAGTTGATTAAAAAGTTTCATTCCATTGTATTGTACACTTTTTTCATACAATGATGTATTATGAGGTTCTGATGGTATTGTATTTTCATTATTGTTTAGTGCGAAGGGCATCCACTCGTAAAATTTTTGTACCCTAAACCAAATGTCAGCCCAAAGCAATCACCCAAGGGCTGATTGAGAAGCTTGAGATCTCAATTTTCATTATTGTTGAGTGCGAAAGGCATCCACTCGTAAAATTTTTGTACCCTAAACCAAATGTCAGCCCAAAGCAATCACCCAAGGGCTGATTGAGAAGCTTGAGATCTCAAGCAAATAACACGGATTTCTTACGGAATACACGGGCGTTGGTCACAACTCACAACATGAAGGACTAATCACGTTTGATATTTGACTATTGGCACGGAATTTACGTAATTAATTGACAGAAATAGGTAGGTAATCAATTAAAAGATTAAAACATGAGAGCTCTACTTGCTAAATACATATATTACAGAGTAATGATTTTTTTTCTTTTATCAGACCAGATCCTGTTTTGAAAGCAATTTCTCTTTGCGTTTCAAATTCATAACTTCTGATGTCTTGTTACCTAGATTTTCTTTAGCTTTAGTAAGTACTTACCAACCAACTGAAACTGCAGAAAACAGGTACCTATTAATTTTAAGACTGCATCATCCTTTAGTAAATCTCTGGTGATCTCCTCTCCACCAAGATGATTTCAAATGCTACATTGCAGAACTCTTCAAGAGATCCAAAGTTTCGCTATTTAGGGCTATACAGGGAAAAAACTCAAAAAGAACTAGCGCTTCTCACGACTTTACCTTTAGCCACAGCTCGTTCAAATTTTGCAGACAGCTTCCATAATTAATGATTATCAATAGTGTCCGGGGGACGGACCTCGAGAAATGTACGGGTCGGCCGCCATTTAACACCAAATGTTTTAAGCATCAAATGATTTAAGCATCCTAAAATATAAGTTTAAATACCTAGTCGTAGGAATGGTACTCGGTCAATGAGTCTGATGAGTAGATTGTCCACGGCAGAGTGTGTATGACTGGTGACTAGAACACTTAATTTAAGTCTGACAAAGAGTTCTATAAGGCAGGCTAGGGTGGATGATTTTCCTGAAAACGGAGAATACAGGCGACGTTAGTATTTCAGTAAAAAAAAAAAAAAAAATCTGGTGTGAACATCACACGACTTTCCTTATCCTATTGAATGGTGCTTATTTGGGTGTTCTGTTGTAACATTGAGATCTCAACTGGGGTTTCAAGTTATACAGAAGAGTTGATAAAGATGAAATTATAGATATGAATTTCGAAAAGAATGGTTAGATGAACTTACTTTAGAAGCGTAAAACTCAGCTAGCTGCTCTGGACTTGTGCAGTGTTTGGTGCAAATGACGTCACAATACGGAACTATGCTTTTGTGTACACGACTGACTGAACCTAGAAGAGGAATAATAATGAGGGAATTTCAATTGGGTTAAGCATACATGTTTGTCACAAATGTCGTCTCTCCTAAGCAAATAACAATTATCTGAAAAGAGATACAATCTGGCTTAGTTAGCTTGGAGGGTAGTGCACCTGCCTTGTAAGCGATTGGTCACGGGTTCGATTCCCGCCGGGGCCGAACTTTATCCAAAGTTTCTTCCGACCCTATTTAAGTAGGAAAGGCTAGGAAATAGAAGTCCCAAAATCGAATAAAAAAAGGACAGAGATTTGGCCCGGCGAGGATTGAAAGATTTGAAAGGACGTCTAATTGGATCCAGGGCAACTATCTCCCTTCTCCCCTTGACTGGTTTGTCATGTCCCAGCGCACCAGAAGCCAAGGAAGAACGAGAGACTCTGGCACCATCATTACTCCCAGAATAGGAGAGAGCAACCCCCTCTGAAGTGTAAGCACACTATTAACACTTCAGAGGGGTAAAGTTCCCAGTCTAGTTAGCTTGGAAGGTAGCGCACCTGTCTTGTAAGCGCTAGATGGAGGGTTATATTCCCGAACTTTATCCTTAACAGATCAGGTTTGTCCTCGGAACAGACTGGCTTTCTCATATTATCCTGTCCTCCTTCTTTCTTCGATTTCGGGACGATAAGTTCTCAGTCGCTACAGTTCCCTCCGTTAAAAAAATCCTAAAACGTATTATACGCGTTCTTGCTGAAACTACCTAGTTAGTTTGACGAAAAATTCATACACAATTATTAACTTCAAGTACAACCAGTTTAGTTCAATTTTACCTGAGGTAAAGCAAGAGGCCCGAGTCTACCGCTTGATCTCCCATCTCACTCATCATCATTGCGTACAGTATCACCTGTCCTCTATGTTCTGCAGAGCGAGAGGCCCGGCCTGTCTTCAACTCAAGAGGCAATGTCTGGAAAAACGCACAATATAGTTACATAATAAAGTAAAATTAATAATAATACATAATGATTATTCTGGAAAACAACAGAGAAATAAGCCCTAGAACAGTCGAAAATGATCCTTCGTGGCCGAATGAGTATTGGCTTGTACACCCGGCAAAGTCAATGTTTTGATTCATTTATTCATTAGATAGATTATCAGGTATGCTTAGAATACGCAGTGTACTCAAGAGCAAAAATGAGTAGCAATAAATAATTAATATGTTTTAGATCCCTACCAATCCTGGGGGATTTCAATATTTTGAATACGCTTCTAAAGGAGTATTTGGCTCACTTTGGTCAGTGTTCAGCTGTTCAGTAGTCAAAATAAAAATCCCTTTCATCCTAATAACACATTCTGTATCTACTTTACCTTGACGACATTCCGAGAGCGAACTTTCACGGTGACGTCCACCTTGCCTTTGATTCCCAAATTGGGGAGCCAAATATTCTCCTCAATGTCTTGTACTTTCACTATTTGGCCATCCCAAGTAGATTTGCCAGGGGGTTTCTTCGAGTCTACATAGGTAGCAAGGAAGTTCTGAATGCGAGGTATGAACGAGGTGAGTTCTGCCTTCGTATCTTCTAAGGACATTAGAGAGCCGTACAACATGAGGATGGTATCCTGAGAGGAAATGAGGCTCTCTATCACCTTACGAAGTTCCGAGTCGGTCCTTAGATTACCTTTCAACACCTGTGCACAATGGGAATAAGAAAATTAGTTTCAATAACCAAGAGTTACACTCTGATAAGTATAAATAAAAAATACCCAAGAGTAGATAGTTAAATGAAAGTGTTCGTGCTCCACGAAAAAAGTAGTGGGTGGCACAAATTAGATAAAATTTTCGTTAATTGTTATACGTATATTGCTTGTATAGGACTGAAAAGTCCCTTAAACCTTGCTGTCCAATGCTGGGACCACAAAGTGAGTTTAATTCTCGGATGAAGCAATCTAAATGGTTGATTTCAATAAAATAGCCAATCAGATTCCTTACTCCGAGAGTTAAACTTAAACCCACTTTGTGGGGCCCTCGGCCTAAACCCCTTTGGAGTTGTGTTGACTCAGCAACTAAATGGAAAGTATTGTATTTCATCTCGTCCATCTGATGAGGGATATACTACGGGATTGGCATGCTACCACACAGACCACAAGAGTCTAATGTAGAAGTTGTTCGATTGCTGCGAAATAAAAACGGCGTTGAAACGCTCTTTTTTCGGGCCTTGGGGGGAAAAAATCCACAGGGAATCGAACCTGGGACCTCCATAGTCCTGATCTTACCTATGAGGTTGAACGATAGCAGGGACTGACTCTCATAGGTATCAACATGGAACTTGCTTCCTCCTGCACTCAAAGCACTCAGATCTCTATCCAGATTGAGACCGAGTGAGTTCTCATTGAGTGCCGTGATGAAACCTGAAGCCACGGCCGGTTGAGTGGAAGAGCTGACGATGACGTATTGGGAGAGAGAGAACACAAGGGAAGGGATGGGGTAGGAACGGGACAGAGAACACGCGTATCTACCTGGAATATTAGACATGGGTTTATAATCAGAACATTAAGACAGATGTTAGTAATGATGTTTCAAAGGGAAAGTCACAATTTAATCAGGTCACAGTGCTTAAAAAGCTGATTTCGTAGCTGATTTTATTTAAGCCCTAATGCCAGTAACTAATTCTGACCTTCTTAACCCTACATAAATAAATAGCGCGGTCAAACTTTCTTGACTTGGCGGGGCGGAGCGCTACCGCACTCCTTAATAAATAAATGGCTACTCAGTTTTAATGTTTAGACTCGTTAAGAGGATAGGACTCCATCATGGCCACTAAGGGGAACCTCTATCTGGTAAAAATTGAGTTTTTTCAGCCTCTTATCCAGCAAAAATTGCGGAATATTGGTAAGTTCCTTTGAAACAAATTATGTACCAAATATTCTCCTCAATGTCTTGTACTTTCACTATTTGGCCATCCCAAGTAGATTTGCCAGGGGGTTTCTTCGAGTCTACATAGGTAGCAAGGAAGTTCTGAATGCGAGGTATGAACGAGGTGAGTTCTGCCTTCGTATCTTCTAAGGACATTAGAGAGCCGTACAACATGAGGATGGTATCCTGAGACGAAATGAGGCTCTCTATCACCTTACGAAGTTCCGAGTCGGTCCTTAGATTACCTTTCAACACCTGTGCACAATGGGAATAAGAAAATTAGTTTCAATAACCAAGAGTTACACTCTGATAAGTATAAATAAAAAATACCCAAGAGTAGATAGTTAAATGAAAGTGTTCGTGCTCCACGAAAAAAGTAGTGGGTGGCACAAATTAGATAAAATTTTCGTTAATTTTCTTCTCGGAAGGGATGTCCTTTTCCTATCATATCCTCGTTCTCCCTTCGATTTCGGGACGATACAGTACAGTTGCCTCGATAAAACCTCTTGAAAAAAGTAATAGGTAAGTAAGTACCTAGTGATGGGTAAATACCCGGGTACTTATTTTTAGGGTAAATACCCTGGGTATTTACCCGGGTAAATACCCAATTTTTATAAATACCCGGGTATTTTCAAGAAGCGCCTCAGTTGAATTGTGCCCGGGAAATTAAAAAAAAAATCAAGTGACGATGTTTTTTGTTCAAGTGACGATGTTTTTTGTTTATTTTTCTTCTTTTTTTAAAATACCCGGGTATTTACCCACCCTGGGGGTGGATAAATACCCAATTTTTATTTACCCACCCAGTGGGTATTTACCCACGACCCATCACTATTGAACAAATCACTCAGTATTGACTTTCTCATACAGAACAAAGCCCCAACGACACTGGTACCTGATACCAGAATATCTGGCTGGAACACAATCAGCCCTCGGCTATTATCCACAATCCAACTCTGATATTCATTACTATACTCTGCCTTGATGTTGATAATATCGCCTACATTGAGCTGGGTATGAACCCAGGACCCCATGACAAGACACCAGGTAGTGGTGTTTTCAGTTGAATCACAAGGTTTGAGGCAAAGTTTGAGTTGAGATCCCGTGATGGTTTCCATGTTTAAGATTTCACATTTGTTGAAACGTGTGAGATCAAGTTTCCTGTGAAGATAAAAAGGGATTGAGATAAAGATTGTTAATTTAGTACACAGTGGCAGAAACCTCATTTGGATGCTAATAAATAAATAGTGATTTGTTTTCCAGCAGTATTTAGGGTTTATCATTAATTATGTATGTTCTGAAACCAATATTTTGAGGACTCCCAAAAATCGTAAACTACATGAGTATTAAGCTTATTCACCTAGTCATAGTACCACGTATTTTTACTTACTGAAGATTGTCTATCTGCGAAAAATTCCATTCTTCATCGTCATCATCAAAATTTATTTTAGAAATGAATGATAGATCAGGGATCAATTTCTTAGATGGAGAACTCAATATGGGAGACTTTGTGGCACTCAAGACAGCAGCAACCTCCTGGGATATGGATGACACTTCTTCTGATTTCTCTGGTGTTCGCGGAACGTTGATAATAGGTGTATACTCTTCACATTTAGCTTCCTTTACTGGAGTTGGCATTTGTAGATTGTGTTCACAATCAGCATTTATTGATAGTTGAACAGCTTCCTCTGATTTTTGAGAGCTATTCTTTCTCTGAGGAAGTTCATTCAAAGTAGTTTTGCCTGACTCATTAATTACTAATGGATGTCCTATATTAACAACCTCTTGATCACAAAGTATATCAATATTTTCTTCCAAGCTGTTTTTCACATTTTTGAATTCAAGGCTATTTTCTTCCCTGTTTGTGGGTTTGGGTGCATTTTCATTTCTATTAGGAGATAAAATATTACCATTTAACTCCACAAGAGGAGATTTACTTCCAAAATTTCCTATCAAAATATTATCAACTGTTTGCTTTGAACAATCAGTATATTCTTTTTCCTTTATTGTATGATCATACTTGTCTTGTTCCAAGTTTTTGTCACTTGGGTGCATTTTCATTTCTATTAGGAGATAAAATATTATCATTTAACTCCACAAGAGGAGATTTACTTCCAAAATTTCCTATCCAAATATTATCAACTGTTTGCTTTGAACAATCAGTATATTCTTTTTCCTTTATTGTATGATCATACTTGTCTTGTTCCAAGTTTTTGTCTCTGACATTTGTGTCAAGTTCTCCTAATAACTGATCTAAAAGATCATCATTCTCAAGAATAGATGGCTTTTGGACTGTAACCTTATCACAAATAGATGGTTTCCTGGAACAAGTGTTCATTTTTTGATCTTTGTCATTCTTTTTATTTTTGAAGTGAACAGATTGATCAGATTTTCCAATGTTCTTGTTATTCAAATTTGACTTGGTATCTACATTTGAAATATTGCTTTGTTTAGACATTCCTCTCTTTTGTTTGTGTTCTTCTGAATTTATATGAGTATTTGTAGTTTTCACATGTAACTTGGAAAGTTTGTTGGGAGGTATATTATCTTCAGTAGTTTTTATCACATTGCTCAGGATTTTATCAGTTCTTGTCTGAAATTTACTGAAACTTTGAGCTCCAGATTTACTTTTAAATGATGCCTGCTCATTGTTTTCATGACTTGGATTTTGTTGAACTAGTACATTCTTAAGTTCATGAGACCTGCCAACAATTGATGAGTTTTTAATTTTCTCCTTTGGTTCATGATTAATTTGTTTTTCACTAGGAGTACTTTCAATTATTTGACAATCATCATTATCAGTTGGGTCATACAACAATTTATTATAGTTGTCTAATTTGAATAATTTCCTCTTACAAGGTTCATCATTTCTTTTTCTCTTCTTCGGTTGATCTGGTGAGCCTGGGATGCATTCAGGACTGCTAAGTAAAAGTTTCACACCACTTTTAGAACATATGTTTTCCTCTTGAGAATTCTTGGCATTTACCTTGGTGAAAAAGCTAGATATTTTCAGCTGTTTAGAGGGAGATTTGTTACTAAATGGATTGGAAGGAACCAGAAAAGTGGAAATTTTTGGTTGATTTTTAGTGTCCTGAAATAAGAAATAAAATATATATAAGTATATATTTATGTAGATAGATATTATACACGCAAAAGCCCAATCAACTCAACTCATTGCAAAGTCTAGTAGCTAGTACTACAGTGGGTTTGGGTTCAATTCCTTAAAGGATTGAATATTTCATTATTTAGTTCTGTGCTAAGTATAGAGTTGTTTGTAGCCTCATGAGGACACTAACTGCCAAGCCATTGAGGTGTTTTCATATTAGATAACATTAGCTTTAGATAAGGACAATATGTAGACTAGCTACTTGTAAGTGGGTAGCTTGTCACAAGACAGAGTATGAGTGGATGATCTATCAATATTAAAGTCATGACCTTCACACCCCACACCCAATAAACTAAACTAATTAGATAGCAGCTGATGCCACAACTAACTAGGTATATTGGAAAATCCAATTGTGACTACAAAAGTTGTAGGTATGAAACTTCATACTAAAGATTACTACTTTATGGGGATGGGCCAATGGGAGCACATACAAACCTTGCTTTTTGTTGGTTTCATGTTTACTTTGGAATCTTTTGAGTTGATATTTGGACAAAGACAAGACTAAGGCCTCTATGACATTCTGCGAACAGTCGGATTTGCCTCTTTTTTGTACCTTTGCAGCGATGCAGCCCTTGGAGCTTTCAACTTATCAACTTTGGAACTTTGAGGTTTGACTGGTTTGAGGTTGAGGTGGCCGGTTTCCGGTTTTTGAGTTTGCCAAAATTTCGAGTTGATATTTGGACAAAGACAATCTTGCCTCTATGACATTTTGCGAACTGTCGGATTTGCCTCTTTTTTGTACCTTTGCAGCGATGCAGCCCTTGGAACTTTCAACTTATCAACTTTGGAACTTTGAGGTTTGACTGGTTTGAGGTTGAGGTGGCCGGTTTCCGGTTTTTGAGTTTGCCAAAATTTGAAATTTGAATTTGGAGGGAATCTTTTGTAAACAAACGTATTGGTGTGAAGTTGACAAAAGCTTTCTATTTAAGTAGGAAAGGCTAGGAAATAGAAGTCCCAAAATCGAAGAAAAAAAGGACAGAGATTTGGCCCGCCGAGGATTCTTGCTGAAACTAGTTAGTTTGACAAAAAATTCAGACACAATTAACTTGAAGTTTAGTTCAATTTTACCTGAGGTAAAGCAAGAGTTTAGTTCAATTTTACCTGAGGTAAAGCAAGAGTTTAGTTCAATTTTACCTGACCACTTTTACATTATTGCCACCTGTTGCCTGTTGCAGGTCGGAGTTTTTTCCGCCTATCCTCGACTGAAAATATACCTATCTCATCAGCGAAAAAGAGAAAAATCCTACGAAAAAATAAAAAGAAACATGAAAAAATCCTTGGCTTTCGAAATGAAAATTCCTTGGTCTAAAAACATGATCGCTCTTTTCTTGCGAAAAAAGATTGATGTAAACGGATCTTTTCATCTTTCCAAATGGATTCAGTGCGTTGTGAAGACAGCTATTGCCTAATTTTTTTCTCATCTCTTATCATTATCAAAAGCATTCACTTATCTCTCCTCTCTTCCTGCCTCTCCATTATTAGAATTAGATTAGGATTAGTCTCCATTTTCTTTGTTCTTTCCACTTTCCATTCTTGTACCTTTGTGATTTTCTAGATTCCAGGTCACTAGGTTTCTTTTTTCTAGAAAAATTGCCGGTAATTCCGTGTCTACTCACTTTTACAATACAATATTGCCACCTGTTGCCTGTTGCAGGTCGGAGTTTTTTCCGCCTATCCTCGACTGAAAATATACCTATCTAAAAAGAGAAAAATCCTACGAAAAAATAAAAAGAAACATGAAAAAATCCTTGGCTTTCGAAATGAAAATTCCTTGGTCTAAATCTAAAAACATGATCGCTCTTTTCTTGCGAAAAAAGATTGATGTAAACGGATCTTTCCAAATGGATTCAGTGCGTTGTGAAGACAGCTATTGCCTAATTTTTTTCTTATCTCTTATCAAAAGCATTCACTTATCTCTCCTCTCTTCCTGCCTCTCCATTATTAGAATTAGATTAGGTTAGTCTCCATTTTCTTTGTTCTTTCCACTTTCCAATTTCCATTCTTGTACCTTTGTGATTTTCTAGATTCCAGGTCACTAGGTTTCTTTTTTCTAGAAAAATTGCCGGTAATTCCGTGTCTACTTACCACAAAAATAGAATACTACCATAAACCCTGAGCTATGAGTGCCCACAATCAACCTGATGTAGCTGATGCTGTAGTGGAAATGCTGAAGAAAAGACATCAAGCTGAGAAGTTCTTGGACAACATCCTCAACTTCAAACCTCTTGTTTCATCAAGACAATCCCTCTCTAGATTCATGGATGTGTTTGTTTCTTCTGTCAATGGATTGAAGGCATTAGAACTGGAAAACTTGAGTGAGTATATCTTGTACTCATTAACATTGAGGAAACTTGATCATAAAACTAGGGGAGGCTTTAACATAATGATTATTCTTGAAAACAACAGAGAAATAAGCCCTAGAACAGTCGAAAATGATCAACCTTCGTGACCGAATGAGTATTGGCTTGTACACCCGGCAAAGTCAATGTTTTGATTCATTTATTCATTAGATAGATTATCAGGTATGCTTAGAATACGCAGTGTACTCAAGAGCAAAAATGAGTAGCAATAAATAATTAATATGTTTTAGATCCCTACCAATCCTGGGGGATTTCAATATTTTGAATACGCTTCTAAAGGAGTATTTGGCTCACTTTGGTCAGTGTTCAGCTGTTCAGTAGTCAAAATAAAAATCCCTTTCATCCTAATAACACATTCTGTATCTACTTTACCTTGACGACATTCCGAGAGCGAACTTTCACGGTGACGTCCACCTTGCCTTTGATTCCCAAATTGGGGAGCCAAATATTCCTGGGGGATTTCAATATTTTGAATACGCCTCTAAAGGAGTATTTGGCTCACTTTGGTCAGTGTTCAGTAGTCAAAATAAAAATCACTTTCATCCTAATAACACATTCTGTACCTACTTTACCTTGACGACATTCCGAGAGCGAACTTTCACGGTGACGTCCACCTTGCCTTTGATTCCCAAATTGGGGAGCCAAATATTCGAGGCTTTAATGCTATTGTGATTCATGAGAATTTGACTCCTACTGTGAATGATCTTGTCAAATATGTAGAAAAGCAGCGACACATTCAAGATATTGTTTCTCAATGCCAACAAGATGCTAGAAGTAGTGGTAGGAATAAAAGAGAAAAGAGAAAGGCTTTGAAGCTATTGTGAATCATGAGAATTTGACTCCTACTGTGAATGATCTTGTCAAATGTGTAGAAAAGCAGCGACACATTCAAGATATTGTTTCTCAATGCCAACGAGATGCTAGAAGTAGTGGTAGGAATAAAAGAGAAAAGAGAGCCTCTGATCAGGCTCCAACAAGTGGGAATGAGGATGGAAGTAAACAAGAGGTCCTTGAGAAAAATGTCTCAAGCAATTCAAGAGGTCGTGTTAAGAAGACAAATTGGCGAGAAAGAGTGACATGTCATCATCAAAATTTATTTTAGAAATGAATGATAGATCAGGGATCAATTTCTTAGATGGAGAACTCAATATGGGAGACTTTGTGGCACTCAAGACAGCAGCAACCTCCTGGGATATGGGGCCAGACTCCGAAAATTTGAAGCATTCCCCCCCCTCCTTTACATCACTGTTTGGACCCTCTCTTCTATCAGCCATTCATCAGGGTAATAGCTACATGTATGTGTATGTTTAATTGGCTCGTCCTGAACCGCAGTCAACCTTCGTGTAGACCTGTGCTTGTTCTTTTCAAGCAGAGAGAACCCTTTGAAACTATCAGCTATGTAGCTAGACTGCTTAGAGTTTATACTTACTCGTGCATGTAATTGAAGAATGTCCTTAGATTGTCGCTACTCACTGAACTCTTGCACACTTCGAGATCCACTAGTGGATAGTAGTGGATGTAGTTGACGCACATCTCGTCAGTGATGGCGAACCCACCTAGGGTGATATTGGCGCGGCTCTGAGTGTTATACACGCAAGTTGTTATGAGCGCATCACCCTGAGAGGGAAAAAAAAGAATGGAATATACCCTGTTTATACTGCCAGAATGAGACTGAAAAGTCCTTTTACCCCCACAGTCTAAACAAGGTCCTCAGCTCCTCTATCCAAGTCCATTAAAATCGGACCAATACATATCTACTTTGATAAGGGAGGAGCTGTCGGGCAAAATTATTCAGTTTGAAATTAGACGTTAATTAAAGAAATCTGATACCAACCTCAGTATTGTAGTGGTTAGCGCGGTGGACCGGATCTGGAGGTTGGTTGTTCGAGTCCAAGTCAATTCATAAAATTTAGCGTAGTGCATTAAGCGGGGAACGACATTTGTGACAAGGACATTTGTGACAAGCATTTATGCTTACCACACTTAAAATGCCTTCCTTAAGGAAGTTTGGTAATTCTGGAATCCCAACATAACCTTCGGAACACACTGTAATAACGTCTTGTGGGTATTTAGTACCTATCTACTCACCGGAAGAACAGTCACAGGGTGTTTCAGAAGGCGGATCTCTTGGAAATGGGGACTGTAATGGTTGTCCCGATTCAGTTCAGCCAATTCCCGCCCATTCCGAATGTGCCGAGTATACACGCGTTTCCCGGTCAAATGTGTGTGAAGTTGGGATCCGAATACTTTGATCCCCTTGCTGGGTAAGCCCTGAGGGAAAAGGGATTTTTTTAAAGAGGTTTGATAGAGGGAACTGTAACTGCTAAGGTATAATCGTCCCGAAATCGAAGAGAGACGAAGACAGAGTAGAAGAAAGTCAGCTATTCCGAGAACGATCCTTATCTGTTCAGGATAAAATCCGCCTCGGGCGGGAATCGAACCCGCGACCTGGCGTTTTGCAAGGCAGACGCGCTACTAACTAGGCTGGCTAAAAGGAGAAGAAATAAGAGGAGGAGGAGGGTGCCCAAGTTTTGAACCTACCACTGTGGTGCATTCAGAGGTGCAGTATCCAGACAGTGTGAAATAGTTGGTGCGAGGTGGGACAGCCATCTTGTCTGTATACTCCAGTCCGAGTTCCATTATACCCGCATCATAACGTCTCAGAGATTTGCTGATCTGAAGTCTCAGCCCAGAACTATCGATAATACCTGAAACAAAGGAAACGTAAATAGAAATTGTTTTTTTTTTTCTTCCATTTGGTTAAAAAGAGAGGTTTGATGGAGGGAACTGTAACCGCCAAGGTCTTATCGTCCCCAAAATCGAAGAGAGAGGATTGGAGAAAGCCAGCCGTTCCGAGAACGAACCTTATCCCTTCAGGATAAAATCTGCCCGAACTAGCAGCCTAGCGCTTACAAGGTAGACGCGCTACTAACCAAGCTCGCTGGCAGTTTGGAGATTGGGACTGTTAAAAGGAAATAGGTAAGAACTAGCAAATCAAAGAACCTTTGGTCTTACCCGCTATATGTTCCGGGTTATTGTAATGAACCTCCAACATGACATAGCTGTTGCTTGCTGGGCCTCCAATGGGTCGACCTGCCTCCTGAAAGACGAAAAAGATCGTTATAGGTACATATGTATTCATGGTATCCATCCAAAGCAGCTGCTATCTCAAACGTCATCAGTTTATTGAAGGCTGAATTGATTTCTGCTTGGTAGGGGTTTTTTTTCCGGGTTTAATGTCACTGCGGTCACTGATGTGTATTTTCTTGCTGGGGGTTTTACACATACTTCGGCGACAAGCTACCCGCCTAGCCGCCTACTCATCCGAATACCAACCACGCGCAACGTTACGTTGTTGAACTTCAGTGATTCATTGGGAACTGGATCATTTAACGTGCTATCGCTGGCTGAACTGATTTCTTGTTTAAATAGCTACTGTCTTGATGCTGAAGGTGTGTCCAAACATAGTCGACCGACGAAGTGAAGAGGTGAATCATATATTGTCGAGGTAGTGTACAGTTTCAGTCGATGACAAGCGATCAACGGGGTCGACTATGTGTGGACACAGCTTAATACACAATTCGTTGGCAACTAACTTACTTTGGGGTATCGGAAGGGCAGTGCCCCCATTGCCCACGCAGCCAGGACACTCTTACAGGACTCCAGACGGGGTCGACTATGTGTGGACACAGCTTAATACTCAATTCGTTGGCAACTAACTTACTTTGGGGTATCGGAAGGGCAGTGCCCCCATTGCCCACGCAGCCAGGACACTCTTACAGGACTCCACTATGGGGGGCTTCTCAGGGGAGGAGCAGGGGCCTTCGTACAGAGGTATGTCCTGCTGTGGAGGAGCAATACAATGGAAGAGCTCCATGTGGTGCACTATGCCTTCGCTGCTCGGTTGTATGGCTGACTCGAACTGGGGAACACCGAGGAGGTAAATTAGTCAAAACTTTAATTATAGTAGATGGTCGATCAAACAATTCTCTAGTTCATGATAACAATCATAACATAGCTGATAGTAGCAAAGATGGCAAAGTCACCCAATCACGTTCCTACAGAAGAGGTACTTCAAAGAGACCAATAGCAGTGGTGGATGAAAAAACATGCTTTGTTTGTGGTCAGGATTTCCACAACCTTCTATCCTGTGTTGTGTTCAATAATTTTGATTCTGAAAAATGCTTGAATCTAATTAAACAGAAAAAGCTATGTGCCAATTGTTTTGGTCATAACCATAGGTCTTTTAAATGTCCCAATGAATCAAATTGTGATCAGTGTAAGGCCAAACATCATTCCAAATTACATTTGACTTATGGACTGTTGAAATATCCTGCCAAGCAGAATTTAAAAGAGAACTCTGTAGGTAACAGAGATGAAACAGCAAGGACCAGCTCCTTCAATGAACTTGATGGTAAATTACCTAACCATGATACTATCTGTAATGATGACAAAGGTGTTTACAATGGAAACGAAGGACAGGAAAAACACACAACTACTTCTCATCATCTTGGTGCACAACTGGAGAATGTCTGTAAAATAATTGAGTGAAGATATAACAAACTTTTGCTTCATGTGGTGCTAGCTTGTCTTGGAACTAAATTTAGTGGGAGATTATTTTTCTTCTATTATTTTTATTTGATTGAATCAATTACTCTCCTAATAGAAATCATTTGATATATGAAACTTACATAGGTATGTACTTATCTTTTTCAAATGTTGTATCCAATATAATTTTGGGGATTAAAAATAGGTACCTATCAACTCAATATACAGGAAACTTTATTTTTTACCAATGCTATTATTTTGTTTAGAGAGCAATTCCTAGTAAAAGTAGGTATTCTCAAACTTTTGCTTCATGTGGTGCTAGCTTGTCTTGGAACTAAATTTAGTGGGAGATTATTTTTCTTCTATCATTTTTATTTGATTGAATCAATTACTCTCCTAATAGAAATCATTTGATATATGAAACTTACATAGGTACTTATCTTTTTCAAACATTGTATCCAATATAATTTTGGGGATTAAAAATAGCTACCCACTATAATAAATCTAAATAAAAAAAAATAGGTACCTATCAACTCAATATACAGGAAACTTTATTTTTTACCAATGCTATTATTTTGTTTAGAGAGCAATTCCTAGTAAAATGGTTGGTTCTTTAGAAGTTTTGTTTTTTAGTTGCTTATAGTTTATTTGTAAACTTTCATAGATATATTTTTTATTTATTTTTTCCTAATTTTCATAAACATTAATACATTCTTTTATATATTTTGAATATTGGACCAATAAGAGTTTGTTCTAAATTATATATCATCTATGTCAGTGAGGCTGTTTGGAATAAACGTCCCCATTTTGATTTGTTGGAATCCAACCAGCACTTTGATTGTCCTCACACGAGTACATATCAAAGTAGATGTCAGCATGTGTTATGCACAGACAATAATCTGACCATATGCCCAATGTCGCATCGTGTCTTAAAGCCATTGACAAAATTTCAGTTTATGTTAAAATTATTTCATGTTAATTCAAGCCGGGCTTCGCTTTGAACTCGACGTTCGCGCTTCTTCCGTCCACCGCTAGGCGTAATTGGGTTAACCTTATACTGCCATTGATCTTGCGCCCTTAGAGATGGAAACTCTCAGGTGGTTGTAGCCGTGTTGTCTTTATGGGATTCTTATTTGGAACTGCAATATCTCGGTTTAGGGGGAAGTGGATAGAGGACGGGGGTGTTGGGCAAATTCTCCCAGTCGCCAGGGAATTTCAGTCCGTTGCTTTGGTTACACTGCATGGACATCGTGCTCTGGTCGAAGAACTCCTGCAGGACTCTGGTCTTCTCTGGAGTCCAATCTATGGAGTGATAGTTGTCGCTGATACCTTTGTCCGGGGAAATGCTCGTGTTAAGCATAGATGCTCGTCACAAAATATGTCGTGACAAGTAAATACACTGCGATAAATTTTATGACTTGATTTGGACTCCACCAACCTCCAGATTCAAAGTCCACCGTACTAACCACTACACCACTGAGATTGGTTCCCAATTCTAAGCACAGAACCGAAAAGAAAACTTTGAACCCCAGACATACAAAGTGAAAGCCGAGTGTGGCCTAGGTTTGCGCTTACCTGAATCGAGTTGTGTCTATTTTCATCGCAAAGTACCAGGCAGTAATCAGCAAAGCTGAATTCGCCATAGTTGGAGAAGCCAATTGCAAACCAGTCTCCTTTGTTCAAAGCCGGTGTGAGATGAACTTCAAATTTGATCCAGCCTGAGTCGTAGTTCGGTGACCAGAAAAGCTTATAGCCATGACTATTTAATGGTATATCGAACACATCCCCGGACACCAGAAGAAACTGAGACACTAGTGAGAAAAGGCCAAGTTCCCTAAGAAACATTTTTGATTTTTTAATATAAAATTATCACAATTTTTTTTTGTGGTGCACTTTAGATCAATATTTCACATTAGGTCGATATTTCGAAGCTACATAGGTAATTATTACGATATTTTCATTTTTGCTGTCGATTGCCAAAAGTAGTTCGACCTTTTTCTTCTTCTAATGGTGACGAGCAGAAAGTTGAATGACGTGGACTGATTAGGAATGACGTGGAAGGATTAGGAATGTTGAGCTTCTTTTCCATTCTAGTGATGCGCGTTGGAACACCAAGATAGATTTGAACGTCAAGGTACAGAGCTTTCAAAATACGTCCCCGATCTGTTTGGTCTAGTACTCCCTGAGGATTTTTTCCTCTTTTCAAGGGTTTAACATCACTTTACTATATTTGTATAACAATGCCAAGTTCCTATCTGAGATCTTTCAAGATTGTTTCACCAAAACTCTCGATGACACATGGCAAACATGTTTATACCTATTAACACAAATGAAATTTGATCATTCAGTTTTAGGGCCGATCAGGTAATTGGAGGCTCCTTAGTTTTAGAGGTGCATTTTTTCTGAGCGTTATAAATTCTACTGTTTACTGTCTTTTCAAAAATTCAAAGGCAGGCATAAATAATAAAATTAATACCTAATCATATTAAAATTAAAGAATCTGATTTCAGCTGACTCCGTGCTTTGGACTGACTCTGCTTAGGACTTCCAGAGATCCGAGCATTTCCCTAAATCCGAGAAGGGAAAGTAACTGACAAAAGCTATATTAATATGATAAGAGCAATAAAACGTTTAGAATAGGACAAGACAAAAATATAGGACGAAAGTTTAATAAAAGCTCCGGAATGTGGAGACATTCCAGGCGAACATTCCAGAGGGAATGCGAAAAATGAAGACGTGAGAATATTATTGTGAGCTGGAAATTCCAATGGCAAACCTCATTCACTGATCAAACTCATCTAACTGATGAACTTCAATTCTTTTTTATTGGCAAAAATCGTTTCGACAAATAGGTATAACTATAGGCATCTATTTTTTATTATTATTTTTATTGTAGGTATACAGAGGTTTAATAGAGGGAACTGTAACTGCCAAGGTCTTATCGTCCGAAAACCGTAGAGAGAAGGGAGACAAGATAGGAGATACCCAGCCGTTCGAAACTTATCCCCTCTGGATAAAATCCACCCCGGCCCATTATTTAGGAGGTTTACGTGCGAGCGAGACGAGGGAGGGTTGAAATTCGAACAAATTAGCTTAGAGGCTGAAGGGTAGTGCTCATGTCTTGTGAGCGCTAGGTCGCTGGTACCACATATTTCCCAGGGCGAACCTGAAAGGTTCGTTCTCAGAACGGCTGGATTCCTAATATCCTGTCCTCCTTTCTCTTTGATGTCCTCGGTTCTATTGATATCACCTTGTAAAAAGGTAATCCAACCAGCCGTGGCCTTTTCTAGGTACCTACCTATGAAGGTATAGGGTAGGTACCTAACTACTTGACTTTGCTGAAGAAAAAGAGAGAGAGAGAAATAAATAAAGAAGTTGTGGTGTGTAACATTGGATAATATCTTTATTTCGTCTAAATTAAAAATAAAATTATAATTATGTTCAGGATAAAATCCGCCTCGGGCGGGAATCGAACCCGCGACCTGGCGTTTTGCAAGGCAGACGCGCTACTAACTAGGCTGGCTAAAAGGAGAAGAAATAAGAGGAGGAGGAGGAGGAGGAGGGTGCCCAAGTTTTGAACCTACCACTGTGGTGCATTCAGAGGTGCAGTATCCAGACAGTGTGAAATAGTTGGTGCGTATTATTATTTTTATTGTAGGTATACAGAGGTTTAATAGAGGGAACTGTAACTGCCAAAGTCTTATCGTCCGAAAACCTTAGAGAGAAGAAAGACAGGATAGGAGAAACCCAGCCGTTCGAAACTTATACCCTCTGGATAAAATCCACCCCGGCCCATTATTTAGGAGGTTTACGTGCGAGCGAGACGAGGGAGGGTTGAAATTCGAACAAATTAGCTTAGAGGCTGAAGGGTAGTGCTCATGTCTTGTGAGCGCTAGGTCCCTGGTACCACATATTTTCCAGGGCGAACCTGAAAGGTTCGTTCTCAGAACGGCTGGATTCCTAATATCCTGTCCTCCTTTCTCTTGATGTCCTCGGTTCTATTGATATCACCTTGTAAAAAGGTAATCCAACCAGCCGTGGCCTTTTCTAGGTACCTACCTATGAAGGTACAGGGTAGGTACCTAACTACTTGACTTTGCTGAAGAAAAAGAGAGAGAGAAATAAATAAAGAAGTTGTGGTGTGTAACATTGGATAATATCTTTATTTCGTCTAAATTAAAAATAAAATTATAATTATGTATAGTATTATGTATATAAGTACCTATATATATATGCATATAAATAAATAAAAAATATGTATAGTAAAATAAACATACACAAACAATAATTACCTATAATAATATTACAGAACGTACAAACGTACAAAATAAATAAATTGAAAACATCTAAAAGGCATTGAAGCAAATCAAATTATAAAATATAAATCTGCCAGAACGGAAAGACCTACTCAATATTTTTACCTACCAGGATTAGGTAAAAGTACCTACCTACTTTACAAAAATCAACCGCAATAGGTAGGTACCGCACTACCGACTTATTTCAGAAAAAGTCAAAACCTAGGTAGGTACTCTAGTAGGTAGTAAAAATAAACCTTATTTATTTTCTTGCACATTGCATAACTACTATAAGTTAGGCGGCCATAGGAATTACATGTTTATTGATTTTGACAAAACGCCCTAAAGACCCAGCCATACTGTCAGTTTATTGATTTAAATCGTTTAGATAATTTAAAATCATACTATCATATCTTTGCTCTTTGCCTGCATAGGCGGTTCTTGCCTCAATTTTTGGGGGGGCTTGATTTAGCTTTACGTAAAAAAAAATCTGGTGTGAACATCACACGACTTTCCTTATCCTATTGAATGATGCTTATTTGAGTATTATTTGACCATAAAATTTATATCTATAATGGGGACATCAGATTTATAATATTTTTGTATGTTTGGTATTTATGAGGATTATATTTTGTCAAATAAGGTACCTATAACTTTTTTTAGGAGATAATGTACTTTGGAAGAAGGTATTTAATTATTCTAGGTAGGTAGATAATGTAAACTACTTATGTAATATGTATACTTGTTAGGTAGGAGTTACCTAGACTTAGCTATTTTTAAAATGATAAAGAAGTAGGTAAAATACCTAGTTTGTTAAACAAGTTTTATAATTTACATATTTAGTTTTTAAATGTTGAACTACTTATTTAAAATGTATAAAGTAGGCATAATTAAAGTTAAAATTGTAATAAGTATGTACGAGTATGTATTAGGTATATTGTATCCAAATTCTAATGGGCTTACGAAAGTTATTCTAGTTTCTGGTGGGGTGGTAGGATACCTAATGATAATGAATTAATGAACCTAAACCACCTACTCGTACTTACAACTTACAAAGACCCTCAAACTTTTAGAACTACCAATCCCCAGTAAAATTTATAATAAATAAGTGATATAAAAAACTACGACTCTAAATTACTAGTAAACAAAATCAACACAATTAAAACAAGTAATAAACTATCTATATAAAAATCAAAATCCCGGAGATCAGCTGCTGGTGTACCAAGATTGCAGTGAAACAGCAAGTTGGCCATCGAAGTGAAGCAGTGGAATTTTAATCCCGGAGATCAGCTGCTGGTGTACCGAGATTGCAGTGAAACAGCAAGTTGGCCATCGAAATGAAGCAGTGGAATTCACAAAGTTACGGAGTCTATAATCATTACGACGTGAAGCAGTTTTTGTTTGATGATTTGGCCTTCAGTACCAATCTGTATAAGTACCTTAGTCCCTACACTCCCTACCTTAGAACAAATTAATCCCGGAGATCAGCTGCTGGTGTACCAAGATTGCAGTGAAACAGCAAGTTGGCCATCGAAAGGAAGCAGTGGAATTCACAAAGTTACGGAGTCTACCATCATTACGACGTGAAGCAGTTTTTGTTTGATGATTTGGCCTTCAGTACCAATCTGTATAAGTATCTTAGTCCCTACACTCCCTACCTCAATTGCTTGATCTGTGAAGATGTGTAGAAAAAGAAAAACAAAGTTTAACTTTACAAAAAGCCAAATTGAATTGGTAAGATTTTCGTAGCAAAAGATGTGTAGAAAAAGAAAAACAAAGTTTAACTTTACAAAAAGCCAAATTGAATTGGTAAGATTTTCGTAGCAAAGCTTTCGTAGCCATAGGAAAAGCATTCTCTAGCTAACATTGATTTGGTTGGTTTGGTTTTATGCAACGATCATGCATCCATAAAGCCCATTTACTATAATCAACAGGTAGGTACCTTAATAAAGTACTAATTATGTCATCTTCTTCTTCTTCTTCTTCTTTCACCTTTTCCCGTGTACAGACGGGGTCGGCGTTTTTCGTCTGCCTCTCAATTAGCCCTATCTAGGGTGCTACTACTTATGTATGTGTCTACATATAATTTTCCATAGGGTAATATCCCTAATAATCCCTTGGAAACTTCAGTACCAACATCACGAATTTCATTTTTTTCTTTTTTTGCTGAAGGTTCTAAATTTTCAAAACTTCCATTATGATTGATTACGTCAAAATGTTAATGTAAAAGTTACTCACAAATTAGATGATTGAAAAGTTAAGGCTGAGTTTATCATATGTAGAAAAGCAGCGACACATTCAAGATATTGTTTCTCAATGCCAACGAGATGCTAGAAGTAGTGGTAGGAATAAAAGAGAAAAGAGAGCCTCTGATCAGGCTCCAACAAGTGGGAATGAGGATGAAAGTAAACAAGAGGTCCTTGAGAAAAATGTCTCAAGCAATTCAAGAGGTCGTGTTAAGAAGACAAATTGGCGAGAAAGAGTGACATGTTTGGAATGTCAAACTGGAAATCATCCAGTAGAAACATGTGCTCTGTTTCTGAAATTTAATGCCTACAATCGGAGGAGATTTGCTCAAGTAAACAAAATTTGCACAAACTGTTTGAATGCAAATCACAGTGCATATTATTGTCAGGTGAAAAATTGCTGTGAGAAATGTTCAAACAAACATCATATCTTGCTGCATAGAGAAAAATCTGCTGGTTCTAACACAAGGAAAACATTCACAAATTCCAATCGGAATAAACTGAGCAAGACTGATTCTAATCATGTTGAAAATAATGATCCGAACAATTCTCTAGTTCATGATAACAATCATAACATAGCTGATAGTAGCAAAGATGGCAAAGTCACCCAATCCCGTTCCTACAGAAGAGGTACTTCAAAGAAGCCAATAGCAGTGGCAGATGAAAAAACATGCTTTGTTTGTGGTAAGGATTTCCACAACCTTCTGTCCTGTGTTATGTTCAATAATTTTGATTCTGAAACATGCTTGAAGCTAATTAAACAAAAAAAGTTATGTGCCAATTGTTTCGGTCATAACCATAGGTCTTTTAAATGTCCCAATGAATCAAATTGTGATCAGTGTAAGGCCAAACATCATTCCAAATTA